>NW_028132460.1:0-34991 GCF_964374135.1 Grampus griseus | reverse complement strand
CTATAGCTTAGGGAAATTAAAATCAAAAAGACACAGCCACCCCAAAATTTGGGACGGCTCTGTTTACAGGAACCTCTTCTATGGTACAAGTTAAATATCCCAGAGAACAAATAATTGATAAAGAAGTTGCGGTACTTACGTACAACAGAATACCACTCAGCAATGAAATCTGTGTCACCAGGCCTGTACCAGCATAATGAGTGGATTGAGGCACGATGATTCTAAGTGAAATAAGTCACACAGAAAAAGAAACATCATAAGGTATCACTAATGCACGGAATGTAAACTTGGTTACACAGGAACTGAATTACAAAACAGAACAGGGTCTCAAGTTTAGAAAACCAACTTATGCTTGCTTAAGGGGAAAGGTGAGTTGGGGTGCTGCATAAAACCAGAGATTGATATTAGCACAGATACCGTTCCATAAGCCAAATATGTAATAGACAAGAGCTACTCCTTGCTCAAGGAAATGGACTCAACAATGAGGTATCACCTCACACCTGTTAGAATGGGCATCATCTGAAAATCTACAAACAACAAGTGCTGGAAAGGGTGTGGAGAAAAGGAAGCCTCTTCCACTATTGTTGGGAATATAAATTGATACAGTCACTATGGAGAACAATATGGAGTTTCTTAAGAAACTAATAATAGAATTACCATATGATACAGCAATCCCAGTACTGGACATATACCCAGACAAAACCATAAATCAAAAAGAGACATTCACCGCAATGTTCATTGCATCACTATTTACAATATCGAGGTAATGGAAGCAACCTAAATGTCCACAGACAGACGAATGCATAAAGATGTGGTATATATATAAAATGGAATATTACTAAGCCATGAAAGGAATGAAATTGGGTCATTTGTAGAGACGTCGATGGATCTAGAGACTGTCATACAGAGTGAAGTAAGTCAGAAAGAGAAAAACAAATCTTGTATATTCATGCATATATGTGGAACCTAGAAAAACTGTACAGATTAACCGTTTTGCAAGGCATAACTAGAGCAACAGATGTAGACAACAATCGTATGGACAACAAGGGGGGAAAGCTCTTGGGGGGGTGGTGGTGGGAGGAGTTGAGAGATTGGGATTGGCATGTAAACATTTATATGTATAAAATAGATAACCAATAAGAACCTGCTGTATAAAAATATAAAATAAAATTCAAAATTAAAAAGAAATAAAATTTAAAAAATAAAACAGAAAAAACAATTATTCCCTTCACATACAGGTATTTATATGAATAAATTATTTCCATGCTTATATCTGTAAATACAAAAAAGAGGAATAAAATCTACCTTGAACCAAAAACGAAAAAGAGAAAAAAAAAAACAGAACTCACCAGTTACTCAGAGGAAAACCGTATCAGGGCACTTGCTCCAGTTGTAAACAATTCTGAAGTTGGTCAGTGGTGGGGAATCGTCTCCCATTCAGCCAGCAGCCCCCACACAACAAGCGTCCTCATTGCAAAGCTGGGGCACCGTGCCGAGGCATCTGTGAGTAAACGTGAGCTGAGCCCCAGGCCAGTTGCTGCTGAACTGTTCCCACCCTTCCCAGGTAAAACACCTGAATATATACAAGGACTTGAAAGCCTAGAGGAAGGGCCATGGAGCCACACGAGTGACAGCATGCCAGCTGACTTGGTGCCTGCAGGCCAGCCAGGATGGTCCTGGCCCTGGGTGCTCTTCTGGAAGATTTCCATTTCCCTGCCTGAGATACTCATCCTGTCCCTGCCCCCACTGCTTTTTTCCTTCCTCACCTCTGCCCAGGGAGAAATTCCAGCAGCAGGTATGGGTGACACATCCTCTTCTTTAGCAGGTGGCAGCCTGGCAACTGCTGCAGAAAGTCCAGCAGAGCCCCACTCACACTGGGCCACCCACAAAGCCGTGGCCTCTCACTCCCTCCCCCCAGCCCAGCCCCGAGACTGCTGACAGGGCAGAGAAAATGGCGTCAGACACAGCTGCAGGGGCTCTTGCTGCCTGGAGTGGTATTTATATTGATCTCAACCCAGGCACACCTGGGGAGGGCTGGCCGGCACGGTAAGGCTGCCCAGGTCAGCCAATCATCACCCCTCAGGGGCTCACAGTTGCAGAAAATGGAACTTGCTGAACCGGCCAGGTCCAAGGAACAGGTGTGGGTTCCTGAGAGTCAGGATAAACAAGGGGCTGCAGCTTTGACTTGTTTTCTAATCATTTTATCTGGCCCATGAGTGGGAGACAACTTCAAGAAAACCCTCTCCTAATGAGAGGAACCCAGGAGTCAGGGAGAGGAGGGGTGGGTGGTGGTTGGAGACAGAGGCCTGGTGCCCCGGGTGCAGTGGAAGTCTCTGGAAGACCAGGTGGAGGGAGGCCACAGAGTGATGCCCAGGGTCACAGACCTGTCGGAGCTGCTGTTTGTTAGTTCAAGTCCTGCTCTGAGGTGCTCTGTGTCAGCTCTGAGCGACAGGTGAGCTGGGGGTGCTCTTCAATGAGGGCTATGTGCACGGTTCCTGTGTGCCCAGACCTGCCACGGTACCTGCAAGGGTAGCTCTGTATCCTGGGAGGGGCCTGACCACGAGAGCCCCGTGGGCTGGGTTGGGGGTGGGGTACCTGCCCAGGAGAGCTCCATATCCTGGGATTGGCCTGACCACGAGAGCCCCATGGGCTGCTGGGGACCTGGTAAAGGATGTCAGGACAGTCAGTGAAGCCACCGAGGATATACCTCCAGTTGCTCCTAATTCCTACACCCTGCTGGTCATTCTACCAACCACCAGGACATGGTATTCTGTATTAGTCTTCAATGATGCCTTCTTTTGTATTCCATTAGTCCCAGAGTCACAAGAAATTTTGGCTTGTGAGTGGCAGGACTCAACATACAACTAAAACAATACTTCCGGGCCGTCTTGCCCCAAGGGTTCAAAAATTCCCACACCATCTTTGGGGAAAGCTTAGCTAAAGACCGAAAAGTTCTACCTCTGGAAAAGGAAACCCTCCTTCAATATGCAGACGACATTCTGATTGCCAGCCCTACTAAGGAGGCCTGTGAACTACCAAGCCAATAAAGGATAGAAGTTGTCCAAGAAAAAGCTCAAATATCACAGACTGCGGTGACCTGCCTGGGCTTCATTCTCACACAAGGTCGGAGAAGCCCATCCCAGGAAAGGGAAGAAACCATTTGCAGCCTTACCCCTTTCTAAAATGAGAAGACAGCTTAGGGGTTCCTGGGGAGGCCAGGGTTTGCTGCTTCTGGATCCCTAACTACAGTCTACTAGCTGGGCCTCTATATGAAACACTGAAAGGAAAAGATGACGATCCTTTTGAACAGAATCCAGAAGTGGCCTTTCAAGAATGGAAAGAGCAGTCAATTCAGACCCTTGCCCTGGAACTCCCTAATTGAGCTAAACCCTTTGACCTTTCCATTCCCGGTGAAAGGTGAATCGCCATTGGAGAATTAGTGCAAAAACTGGGACCACTTGAAATGGAACAACGCAAGAATGCCATCCACGTAGGATAAACTACAGTCACCAAGGGGCTTGGCCCACTGCCACATCTGGCCAAGATACTGGCGGTATCTAAAACCCTGGAAATCAGCAGCCCAAAAGGCCACCTCCCTCCTAAGGGAAAAGGACCCCACGTGGTGATCCTAATCACCAACCATGCCCTGAAGTTGCAGGGTTCGCTCCGTGGGCACACCGACCTCGAGTGAGGAGGCCCTCCAACTCCAACATCCAGAGAGATAACCGGGGGTAGCAGGGCACCATGACGACTCGTGTGAACATCACTTGACCTGGAGTTTCTCTCATAAAACAACAATAGTGTGTCCCGAAGGAGTAGACTACTGCTTGCAGGACTTACTGCACCCACAGGGGAGCCAATAATCTTGGCGGGGGAACCGTATATCACACTGTCACCATAGAAAAGCCTACAGACACCGTGATGATGGTGGCCAATAAGACCGGCTGGACTCCTGTTTACTTCAAAAGGCTGTTGACTCAGTGGCCATCATGGTCCTTGATCACCACTGACCCTGGACTGTCTGGGAGTTGAGCGGGCAGGGCTCTGACACCTGGTGCTGTTTTTACGTTAATTCAGGGGCCTAATTGAAGAAAGAGCAGACTACTGGTCAGAGCATCTAGGCTGGCAGAAACGGTCAGCCTAAGGTGGCCGAACAAATGTGGGGCGGGGTGAAACCGGCCCCCACAGCGTCTCTGCACATCTCTTTCCTGGACCCTTAAAGGTCATTAGAATCTATAACACTTCCAATGCTGGTGCTCAGGCGGACGAGCAGGGAGGCAGGGGTCCTGGGGCCAATCAACGTCACCTGGAGGCTGCTGGGGAGAAGTTCTGACCCTCGTCCCCTGGTATGAGGGCTCCCAACTCAGCACTCAGCAGTTACAGAAGAAGGGTCTGCACCCTCAGCACTCCAAGAATGAGGAACGGGACAAAAGGCAGAGGAGGGGTTTGTCCCCAGCAAAGCCCATGAAAAATCCCTGGGAGATAAATATAGAATCTGGGCAATAAAGTCAAGTCTGACCTTTTTTATCCTTTGTGCTTTGTCTAATTTCACGTGCTCCTAGGGTCCCGCATGCAGAGGTTCCACACCCGGCACTTCAGACCAGATTTCCTAGTGCAGAATGGCTGGGTTGACACCTCAGCTCCTGGGGCCCAGTGCAGACTCCGAGATATAGAGCCTGAGCTGCAGCCAACCCGGCCCTCGAGAGCTCCGCCCCCTCCATCCCACTGACTCTGACAGGAACTCTACACAGCAGCCCAGCCCACAGCCCATGGGGTAGTGCATGCTCTCACCTCTCCATTCTCTGATCAAAATATAAAGTTTCCTTTGCTTGTGAACCAAACTCAGTCTCGATCTGTTGGCCCCAATGACACTGGGCAGGGGGACACTTGTTGGGGTCCACTCTGGAGGATCAGTAACAGAAATTGAGACTATTGTAACTTCAATGAACAGATGTGTGAGCCAAACTGTAGTTAACATAGAACAGTTTATAAGGCTCGGGTAAAATAAGATGTTTCTAACACTTCCATTTGATATTTCCATCACTTTATTATAAGCAAGTTCAGTGAAAAGGTTTGTCTTATTTGTCAGGTCAATATTAGAGAAATGAAGTGATTTCTTTCCAAGGATGTACATCTAATAATCTTGGTTAAAGCTTCAACCTTGTTTTAAATGCTTTTCCATTGAAAATGATACCTCTCTTTCAGCTCCCCCATTTCTGAGAAGTATAAAATCTTATAATTTATTATTACCAAAGGGGAAAGGTGGGAGGAGGGATAAATTAACAGTTTGGAATTAACACATACACACTGCTATGTATAAAATAGATCATCAACAAGGAACTACTGTATAGCACAGGGAACTACACTCAATATTTTGCAATAACCTATAAGGGGAAATAATCGGAAAAAGAATAGATATTTTTATTGACATCATCTATCAATGACAGTTAAAGTGTAACCTAAGGGAAGCCGGTGGTGAGTGCTTCTGACCCTGAAGACTTCAATCATCTAAAGTTTGGACTCTGCCTACTTCCCAAGGCCCTTAATGAACATATGTGTAGCTGTAGCTTAAAGAATTCCCCAGTTTGGGTTTCGGGGAGACACTGATTTTGAAAAAGCCCTGGTGTTCTCCTTACATGAATGGGACTCTTCCTACTGCTAAAACATGTCTGTCACACCCAGAGGATGGTATACCGTCTGATCGGGAAGAGTTTGGAAAAGGCATCTCATCTCCTCATCTCCTGGTGCTCGGGTTCACCCCTCCAGCGTCTTTACTAACAGTCTCCCCACTTGGAGATGTCAGCACTGTCAACATCCTGTTGCGTACAGTTTGGAATTTGTCCAGAGGATGAAGCGGAAGGATGAGGAACAATGAGAGACAAGTCCTAGGTGTTCAGACAGGCACATGTCACTCTAATTTCCAATCAGGAAGATGAATTGACCAAAGGCTAGGGTTGCCCATGGAAACAGTATAGGGCTTGAGGAAATCCCACTGCTTTGTGGCCAGTTCCCATAAACACAAGTTGAACAATGGAACTCAGGGGCAGTAAAATTCACGAAACTGCAGAGTTGAAAATATCTATCACTGAAAAATGTCTTGAGGAAAGTCAGAGAAAAGGATTGGTAAGCAAGGGAGAATGGCAGGAAAGGGATTTGAGGAGGTAGAAAGGACTCGCCATTAAGCACAAGAAAAGGGGCTGAACATTGCCAACATTGCAGTTGGCCAAAAAGGCTGTATGCGTTTTTTTCTGTATATATTCAAGAAAAGGGCATACACTTTTTTAGCCAACCAAACAGGTGGGCACTGGAAATCAATACTACAAAAGATATCACTTCGCATCAGTCAGAAGAGCCATCCTCATGAAGTGTAAACACCAGAAATGCAGGACAGGGCAAGGAGAAGAGGGAGCCCTGTGAGGCTTATAGTGGAAATGTATATTGCCAACGGCCATTCTGGAGAAGTGTATTGTGTTTACTAAAGCATCTAAAAAATGAGCTACAGAGCATAGGGCACTTGCACTCATGGGCGTATATCTTGGGAAAAACAAAAATCGAGAGGACACAGGCATCCCAATGTTTACTGCCTCTCTGTTTAAAAGATCCTCGACTAGGATATAACTTAAATGTCTCTGGAGGGAAAAAATGGATAGAGATGTGGTACTTATGTAGAGTGGACTATTACTCAGCCTGGAAATCAATGAAATATGGCCAGTTGTAACAACTCCGGAGGAGTTACGTATGATCATTCTAAGTGACATAATTCAAAAAGAAAAAGACACATATCATAAGATATCACTTAAAGGTGGAATCCAAAATGGCTACACATGAAATAAATTACAAAACAAAAACATAGTCAAATATGTAGAAAACACGCATAAGGCTGCTAAACGGGAAAGGTGGGGAGGGCTGAGGCATCATCCAGGAGGTTGAAATTAGCAAAGATACCATTCCAAATACCAAACTGATAATCAACAAGGCCTACACGGTAGCTAAAAGAACTGCACTCAGCACACTCAAGTCACCGGAAAAGAATATCTATGACTGGTAAGAATCTGAAAAAGAATTTATTGATGTCTCTCTGTACGTGAATCAAGTGGATGTACAGCAGCAAGAAACAGAGCTTTGAAAATCAGCTGTAACCAATATAGTAATAAATTGAAAAAAATAAACGACAGAGAGACAGAGAAAACCTCTTACAACTTTTCCTCAGGGACGGTGATGCAACATGGATTGAACACATCTAGACCCACAGCAGGATGAGACATAAGGCTGGAAACTGTTCGCGCTAAGAGAAATGTGAGGTTGGGTGAGGAAATGCACACCCTTTAAAGTAATACTACCTGGTACCCATTCAATGGGTCCCAAATCTGCAGGTTCAAGGAATCTTCCTACAGCTAAAACATGCATGGAAAACCCAGAGGACTGTACACCATGTGATCGGGAGATGTGTCTAAAATGCACCTCATTTATCCTCTCCTGGTGCTCCTGTTCATCATTCCAGCCACGTTACTTAGAATCTCCCCACTTAGAGAATCAGCACATTTAAACTTCTGTTTCACACATTTTGCAAATTGTGAGGAGGATGAACGGGAAGAGGGGGAACCAATGAGGGAATAGTTGTAGGGGTTTGGACGGGCACATGTCACTCTAATTTCCCATTAAGAATAAGAATTAAAAAAAGGCTCAGCCTGCCTCGCCGGAGCCAAAATAGGGCCTGAAGCAATCCTGCGGCTTTGAGGCCAGCTCACAAAAGAGCAACTTAAAAAATGGAGCTCAGGGTCACTGCAATTCACAAACCTGCAGAGTTATAAATGAAAACTAACGTCCAAAAATATGTCGAGGTAAGGCAAAGAAGAGGATCTGAATGCAAGACAGAATTGCAAGAAACAGATTTCAAGAGATAGATTGGACTCGTCTTTAAAGCTCATGAAAAGCGGCAGAATTTCGACAATGATGCAGTTGGCCCCAAAGGGAGTATGTGTTTTTTCCTGAATATATCCAGGAAAAAACGCATACGCACTTTATGGGCAACCAAGCAAGCAAGCAATGCAAATGTGCACAACAAAGAAGTCTCATTTCCCACCGGTCAAAAGGGCCATCCGAAAAAATTGTAAAAACCAGAAATGCAGGACAGGCCATGGAGAACAGGGAGCCTTTATACGCTGATGGACAGTGTGTGAACTGCCAAGAGCCACTCTGGAGAAGTGTATGGTGGTTCCTAAATCATCTAAAAAACAGAGCTACAGAGCATAGGGCACTTCCAATCATGGAAGTATATCTAGGGAAGTCTAAAAATCAACAAGACACAAGCACACCACAGTTTAGGGCTACTCTGTTTACAAGAACCTCAACTTCAGTACACCTTAAATATCCCAGGAAAGAGAACAATGGATAAAGAAGATGTGGTACTTATGTACAATGGAATATCTCTTCACCACGAAATCAATGTAATAAGGCTAGTAGAAGGATAAAGAGTGGATTTAGGTCCGATAATACTACTTGAAATAAGTCAAACAGAAAAAGAAACATATCATAAGATATCACTTATAGAGGGAGGATAAATATGGCTGCACAAAAAATGAATTACAAAACAGAACAGTGTCTCACATTTAGAAAACACACTTATGTCAGCTTAAGGGGAAAGGAGAGGTGGGGTGATGCATAAAACCAGAGTTTGAAATTAGCACAGATACCGTTCAATAAACCAAATAGGTATTAGACAAGATCTACACCTTGCTCAATGAACTGGCCTCAACACACCCTATACACCGCAGAGAAATATATCTGAGTAATAAGAATCTTAAAACCCATGTATTGATATATCTCCATAAGGGAATCAAGTGTGTGCAGAGCGGCACAAACACAGCAGTGAAAATGAGCTAAACCCCATTATAGAAATAAATTTTAAAATCAAAACGCAGAAACAATGAAAGAGAGAAAAATTCTTACAAAATTCGCTCAGGGGCTGTGATGCAACCTGGAATGACCACATATAAACCCACAGCTGGATAAGACATAAGGCTGGACACTTGGGGCTGAGAGCATTGGTGAGCTTTGGTGAGCAACTGCCGAAAATTTAATGCAATACTTCATGCTACTCATTCCAAGGGTCCCAACACTCCAGGTTGAAGGGAATCTTCATACAGCTAAACCATGCATGGGAAATCCAGCAGATGGTATACCACATGATCGGGAAAGGTTTCTAAAACGCACCTCATTTTCCTCTTGGGGCTCCGGATCAACATTCCAGCCACTTTACTAACAACATCTCCACATGGAGAGTCAATGCCTTTAAGTTCCGGTATCGCACAGTCTGCAGTTAGTGCGGAGGATGAATGGGAATAGGGTGAACCAGTGAGAAAATAGCTGTAGCGGTTTCAATGGGCACATGTCACTCTAATTTCACATCAGGAAGAAGAATTAACCAAAGGCAGAGCAAGGCGCCGAAGAAGAAGAATAGGGCCTGAAGAAATCCTGTGGATATGAGGAAGATCACAAAAATAAGAGCTGAAAAATGGAGGTAAGGGCCACTGCAATTCACAAACCTGCAGAGTTATAAAGGACAACTATTTTCCAAAAGTATATTGAGGTAAGGCTATGAAGAGGCACTGACAGCAAGGCAGAATTGCAGGAAACCGATTTCAGGAGGTAGACAGGAATTGCCTTGAAAACACATGAAAAGACTCAGAACGTCGACAATGATGCACTTGGCTAAAAAGGGCGTATGCGTTTTTTCCTGAATATATTCACGAAAAAACGCATAAGTCATTTTTGGCCAACCAAGCAAGCTTGCAAAGGAAATCTGCACTACAATGAAGTCTTACTGCCCCAGGTTCAAAAGGGCCATCTGAAAAAAGTGTAAAATCCAGAAAGGCAGGACAGGCCATGGAGAACTGGGAGCCTTGTTATGCTGATGGGTGGGAGGTAAATTGCCAACAGCCACTCTGAAGAAGTGTATGGTGTTTCCTGAAACATCCGAAAAACAGAGCAACAGAACCTAGGGCACTTCCACTTATGGTCCTATAGCCTAGGGAAATTAAAATCAAAAAGACACAGCCACCCCAAAGTTTGGGACGGCTCTGTTTACAAGAACCTCGTTTACAATACAATTTCAATATCGCAGAAAGCGAAAAATGGATAAAGAAGTTGTGGTAATTACGTATAATGCAATATCACTCAGCAATGAAATCTATCTCATCAGGCCCGTAGCAGCATAATGAGAGGATTCAGGTACGATGATTCTAAGTGAAATAAGTCACACAGAAAAAGGAACATCATAAGATATCACTACTACACGGAATGTAAAATTGGCTACACAGGAAATGAAATACAAAACAGAACAGGGTCTCAAATGTAGAACAAACTTATGCCTGCTTAAGGGGAAAGGTGAGTTGGGGTGCTGCATAAAACCAGAGATTGAAATTAGCACAGATACCATTCCATAAGCCAAATATATAATAGACAAGAGCTACTCCTTGCTCAACGAAGTGGACTCAACACCCCATATTAAACGCCTAAGAATATACCTGACTAGTAAGAATCTTAAAACCTATGGACTTATATGTCTCCGGAAGAGAATCAAGTGTGTGTACAGCTGCATAAATGCAGCAGTGATAGGATTGGTGAGGTTCGGTGAGCAAATGCAGACCCTTTGAAGTCATATTGCATGGTACCCATTCCATGGGTCTCAACTCTCCAGGTTTAAGGGATTCTTCCTTCAGCTAAAACATGCATGTGGAACCCAGAGTATGATCCACTGTGTGATCAGGAAACGTGTTCAAATGTGTCTCAGTTTTCGTCCCCTGGTACTCGGGTGCAACATTCCAGACGCTTTACTAACACTTTCCCCACTTGGAGAGTCAGTGCCTTTAACCTCCTGTTTGGCCCAGTTTGCAATTTCTGTGGAAAATGAACAGGAATAGGGAGAACCAATGAGAGACTAGCTGGAGGTGTCTGGACGGGCAAATTTAACTCTCATTTCCCACCAGGAAGAGGAATTAACCAAAGGCTCAGCGTGCCATGCCGGAACCACACTAGGGCCTGAAGCAATCCTGCGCTGTTGCGGCCAGCTCACAAGAAAGCGAGTTGAAGAAAGGAGCTCAGGGGCTCTGTCATTCACAAACCTGCAGAGTTATAAATGACAGCTATCGTCCAAAAATATATTGAAGTAAGGCTGGCAAGAGGACTTGAAAGCGGGGCAGAATTGCAGGAAACCGATTTCAGGAGGTAGACTGGAATTGCATGTAAAGCATAGGAAAATAGGCAGAACGTCCACAATGATGCACTTGGCCAAAAAGGGCGTATGGGTTTTTTCCTGAATATATTCAGGAAAAAACCCATACGCACTTTTTGGCCAACCAAGCAAGCTTGCAAAGGAAACCTGCAGTACAATGAAGTCTCACTGCCCCCCGGTCAAAAGGGCCATCTGAAAAAAGTGGAAAATCCAGAAAGGCAGGACAGGCCATGGAGAACTGGGAGCCTTCTTATGCTGATGGGCGGGATGAAAATTGCCAACAGCCACTCTGGAGAAGTGTATGGTGTTTCCTGAAACATCTAAAAATCAAAGCAACAGAGCCTAGGGCATTTCCACTTATGGTCCTATAGCTTAGGGAAATTAAAATCAAAAAGACACAGCCACCCCAAAGTTTGGGACGGCTCTGTTTACAAGAACCTCGTTTACGGTACAAGTTCAATATCGCAGAAAGCGAAAAATGGATAAAGAAGTTGTGGTACTAACGTACAATGAAATATCACTCAGCAATGAAATCTATGTCATCAGGCCAGTAGCAGCATAATGAGTGGATTCAGGTACGATGATTCTAAGTGAAATAAGTCACACAGAAAAAGAAACATCATAAGATATCACTAATACACGGAATGTAAACTTGGCTACTCAGGAACTGAATTACAGAAACAGAACAGGGTCTCAAATGTAGAAAACCAACTTATGCTTGCTTAAGGTGAAAGGTGAGTTGGGGTGCTAGCATAAAACCAGAGATTGAAATGAGCACAGATAACCGTTCCATAAGCCAAATATGGAATAGACCAGAGCTACTGCTTGCTCAACGAAGTGGACTCAACACCCCATATTAAACGCCTAAGAATATACCTGAGTAAGAATCTTAAAACCTATGGATTTATATGTCTCCGAAAGAGAATCAAGCATGTGTACAGTGGCATAAACGCAGCAGGGATAGGATTGGTGAGGTTCGGTGAGCAAATGCAGACCCTTTGAAGTCATATTGCATGGTACCCATTCCACGCTTCTCAACTCACCAGGGTTAAGGGATTCTTCCTTCAGCTAAAACATGCATGTGGAACCCAGAATATGATCCACCGTGTGATCGGGAAACGTGTTCAAATGTGTCTCAGTTTTCGTCCCCTGGTACTTGGGTGCAACATTCCAGACGCTTTACTAACACTCTCCCCACTGGGAGAGTCAGTGCCTTTAACCTCCTGTTTGGCCCAGTTGGCAATTTCTGCGGAAAATGAACAGGAATAGGGAGAACCAATGAGAGACTAGCTGGAGGTGTCTGGACGGGCAAATTTAACTCTCATTTCCCACCAGGAAGAGGAATTAACCAAAGGCTCAGCAAGCCATGCCGGAACCACACTAGGGCCTGAAGAAATCCTGCGGTGTTGCGGCCAGCTCACAAGACAGCGAGTTGAAGAAAGGAGCTCAGGGGCACTGTAATTCACAAACCTGCAGAGTTATAAATGACAGCTATCATTCAAAAATATATTGAAGTAAGGCTGCCAAGAGGACTTGAAAGCGGGGCAGAATTGCAGGAAACCGATTTCAGGAGGTAGACTGGAATTGCATGTAAAGCATAGGAAAAGAGGCAGAACGTCCACAATGATGCACTTGGCCAAAAAGGGCGTATGCGTTTTTTCCTGAATATATTCAGGAAAAAACGCATACGCCCTTTTTCGCCAACCAAGCAAGCTTGCAAAGGAAACCTGCACTACAGTGAAGTCTCACTGCCCCCCGGTCAAAAGGGCCATCTGAAAAAAGTGTAAAATCCAGAAAGGCAGGACAGGCCATGGAGAACTGGGAGCCTAGTTAGGCTGATGGGCGGGATGTAAATTGCCAAGAGCCACTCTGGAGAAGTGTATGGTGTTTCCTGAAACATCCAAAAAACAAAGCAACAGAGCCTAGGGCACTTCCACTTATGGTCCTTTAGCTTAGGGAAATTAAAATCAAAAAGACACAGCCACCCCTAACTTTGGGACGGCTCTGTTTACAAGAACCTCGTTTACGGTACAAGTTCAATATCACAGAAAGCAAAAAATGGATAAAGTAGTTGTGGTACTAACGAACAATGCAATATCACTCAGCAATGAAATCTATGTCATCAGGCACATAGCAGCATAATGAGTGGATTCAGGTACGATGATTCTAAGTGAAATAAGTCACACAGAAAAAGAAACATCATAAGATAACACTAATACACGGAATGTAAACTTGGCTACACAGGAACTGAATTACAAAACAGAATAGGGTCTCAAATGTAGAAAACCAACTTATGCTTGCTTACGGGGAAAGGTGAGTTGGGGTGCTGCATAAAACCAGAGATTGAAATTAGCACAGATACCTCTCCATAAGCCAAATATGTAATAGAGAAGAGCTACTGCTTGCTCAACGAAGTGGACTCAACACCGCATATTAAACGCCTAAGAATATACCTGACTAGTAAGAATCTTAAAACCTATGGATTTATATGTCTCCGAAAGAGAATCAAGCGTGTGTACAGCGGCATAAACGCAGCAGGGATAGGATTGGTGAGGTTCGGTGAGCAAATGCAGACCCTTTGAAGTCATATTGCATGGTACCCATTCCATGGTTCTCAACTCTCCAGGTTTAAGGGATTCTTCCTTCAGCTAAAACATGCATGTGGAACCCAGAGTATGATCCACCGTGTGATCGGGAAACGTGTTCAAATGTGTCTCACTTTTCGGCCTCTGGTACTTGGGTGCAACATTCCAGACGCTTTACTAACACTCTCCCCACTTGGAGACTCAGTGCCTTTAACCTCCTGTTTGGCCCAGTTTGCAATTTCTGCGGAAAATGAACAGGAATAGGGAGAACCAATGAGAGACTAGCTGGAGGTGTCTGGACGGGCAAATTTAACTCTCATTTCCCACCAGGAAGAGGAATTAACCAAAGGCTCAGCGAGCCATGCCGGAAACACACTAGGGCCTGAAGCAATCCTGCGGTGTTGCGGCCAGCTAACAAGAAAGCGAGTCGAAGAAAGGATCTCAGGGGCACTGTCATTCACAAACCTGCAGAGTTATAAATGACAGCTATCGTCCAAAAATATATTGAAGTAAGGCTGCCAAGAGGACTTGAAAGCGGGTCAGAATTGCAGGAAACCGATTTCAGGAGGTAGACTGGAATTGCATGTAAAGCATAGGAAAAGAGGCAGAACGTCCACAATGATGCACTTGGCCAAAAAGGGCGTATGCGTTTTTTCCTGAATATATTCAGGAAAAAACGCATACGCCCTTTTTGGCCAACCAAGCAAGCTTGCAAAGGAAATCTGCACTACAATGAAGTCTCACTGCCCCCCGGTCAAAAGGGCCATCTGAAAAAAGTGTAAAATCCAGAAAGGCAGGACAGGCCATGGAGAACTGGGAGCCTAGTTAGGCTGATCGGCGGGATGTAAATTGCCAACAGCCACTCTGGAGAAGTGTATGGTGTTTCCTGAAACATCTAAAAAACAAAGCAACAGAGCCTAGGGCATTTCCACTTATGGTCCTATAGCTTAGGGAAATTAAAATCAAAAAGACACAGCCACCCCAAAGTTTGGGATGGCTCTGTTTACAAGAACCTCGTTTACGGTACAAGTTCAATATCGCAGAAAGCGAAAAATGGATAAAGAAGTTGTGGTACTAACGTACAATGAAATATCACTCAGCAATGAAATCTATGTCATCAGGCCCATAGCCGCATAATGAGTGGATTCAGGTATGATGATTCTAAGTGAAATAAGTCACACAGAAAAAGAAACATCATAAGATATCACTAATACACGGAATGTAAACTTGGCTACACAGGAACTGAATTACAAAACAGAATAGGGTCTCAAATGTAGAAAACCAACTTATGCTTGCTTAAGGGGAATGGTGAGTTGGGGTGCTGCATAAAACCAGAGATTGAAATTAGCACAGATACCTTTCCATAAGCCAAATATGTAATAGACAAGAGCTACTGCTTGCTCAACGAAGTGGACTCAACACCCCATATTAAACGCCTAAGAATATACCTGACTAGTAAGAATCTTAAAACCTATGGATTTATATGTCTCCGAAAGAGAATCAAGCGTGTGTACAGCGGCATAAACGCAGCAGTGATAGGATTGGTGAGGTTCGGTGAGCAAATGCAGACCCTTTGAAGTCATATTGCATGGTACCCATTCCATGGTTGTCAACTCTCCAGGTTTAAGGGATTCTTCCTTCAGCTAAAACATGCATGTGGAACCCAGAGTATGATCCACCGTGTGATCGGGAAACGTGTTCAAATGTGTCTCACTTTTCGTCCCCTGGTACTTGGGTGCAACATTCCAGACGCTTTACTAACACTCTCCCCACTTGGAGACTCAGTGCCTTTAACCTCCTGTTTGGCCCAGTTTGCAATTTCTGCGGAAAATGAACAGGAATAGGGAGAACCAATGAGAGACTAGCTGGAGGTGTCTGGACGGGCAAATTTAACTCTCATTTCCCACCAGGAAGAGGAATTAACCAAAGGCTCAGTGAGCCATGCCGGAACCACACTAGGGCCTGAAGCAATCCTGCAGTGTTGCAGCCAGCTCACAAGAAAGCGAGTTGAAGAAAGGACCTCAGGGGCTCTGTCATTCACAAACCTGCAGAGTTATAAATGACAGCTATCGTCCAAAAATATATTGAAGTAAGGCTGCCAAGAGGACTTGAAAGCGGGGCAGAATTGCAGGAAACCGATTTCAGGAGGTAGACTGGAATTGCATGTAAAGCATAGGAAAAGAGGCAGAACGTCCACAATGATGCACTTGGCTAAAAAGGGCGTATGCGTTTTTTCCTGAATATATTCAGGAAAAAACGCATACGCCCTTTTTGGCCAACCAAGCAAGCTTGCAAAGGAAATCTGCACTACAATACAGTCTCACTGCCCCCCGGTCAAAAGGGCCATCTGAAAAAAGTGTAAAATCCAGAAAGGCAGGACAGGCCATGGAGAACTGGGAGCCTAGTTAGGCTGATGGGCGGGATGTAAATTGCCAAGAGCCACTCTGGAGAAGTGTATGGTGTTTCCTGAAACATCCAAAAAACAAAGCAACAGAGCCTAGGGCACTTCCACTTATGGTCCTATAGCTTAGGGAAATTAAAATCAAAAAGACACAGCCACCCCAAAGTTTGGGACAGCTCTGTTTACAAGAACCTCGTTTACGGTACAAGTTCAATATCACAGAAAGCGAAAAATGGATAAAGTAGTTGTGGTACTAACGAACAATGCAATATCACTCAGCAATGAAATCTATGTCATCAGGCCCATAGCAGCATAATGAGTGGATTCAGGTACGATGATTCTAAGTGAAATAAGTCACACAGAAAAAGAAACATCATAAGATATCACTACTACACGGAATGTAAACTTGGCTACACAGGAACTGAATTACAAAACAGAACAGGGTCTCAAATGTAGAAAACCAACTTATGCTTGTTAAGGGGAAAGGTGAGTTGGTGTGCTACATAAAACCAGCGATTGAAATTAGCACAGATACATTTCCATAAGCCAAATATGTAATAGACAAGAGCTACTGCTTGCTCAACGAAGTGGACTCAACACCCCATATTAAACGCCTAAGAATATACCTGACTACTAAGAATTTTAAAACCTATGGATTTATATGTCTCCGAAAGAGAATCAAGCGTGTGTACAGCGGCATAAACGCAGCAGTGTTAGGATTGGTGAGGTTCGGTGAGCAAATGCAGACCCTTTGAAGTCATATTGCATGGTACCCATTCCACGGTTCTCAACTCACCAGGTTTAAGGGATTCTTCCTTCAGCTAAAACATGCATGTGGAACCCAGAGTATGATCCACCGTGTGATCGGGAAACGTGTTCAAATGTGTCTCAGTTTTCGTCCCCTGGTACTCGGGTGCAACATTCCAGACGCTTTACTAACAATCTCCCCACTTGGAGAGTCAGTGCCTTTAACCTCCTGTTTGGCCCAGTTTGCAATTTCTGTGGAAAATGAACAGGAATAGGGAGAACCAATGAGAGACTAGCTGGAGGTTTCTAGACGGGCAATTTTAACTCTCATTTCCCACCAGGAAGAGGAATTAACCAAAGGCTCAGCGAGCCATGCCGGAAACACATTAGGGCCTGAAGCAATCCTGCGGTGTTGCGGCCAGCTCACAAGAAAGCGAGTTGAGGAAAGGAGCTCAGGGGCACTGTCATTCACAAACCTGCAGAGTTCTAAATGACAGCTATCGTCCAAAAATATATTGAAGTAAGGCTGCCAAGAGGACTTGAAAGTGGGGCAGAATTGCAGGAAACCGATTTCAGGAGGTAGACGGGAATTGCATGTAAAGCCTAGGAAAAGAGGCAGAACGTCCACAATGATGCACCTGGCCAAAAAGGGCGTATGCGTTTTTTCCTGAATATATTCAGGAAAAAACGCATACGCCCTTTTTGGCCAACCAAGCAAGCTTGCAAAGGAAATCTGCACTACAATGAAGTCTCACTGCCCCCCGGTCAAAAGGGCCATCTGAAAAAAGTGTAAAATCCAGAAAGGCAGGACAGGCCATGGAGAAATGGGAGCCTTGTTATGCTAATGGGCGGAATGTAAATTGCCAACAGCCACTCTGGAGAAGTGTATGGTGTTTCCTGAAACATCTGAAAAACAAAGCAACAGAGCCTAGGGCACTTCCACTTATGGTCCTATAGCTTAGGGAAATTAAAATCAAAAAGACACAGACACCCCAAAGTTTGGGACTGCTCTGTTTACAAGAACCTCGTTTACCTTACAAGTTCAATATCGCAGAAAGCGAAAAATGGATAAAGAAGTTGTGGTAGTTACGTACAATGCAATATCACTCAGCAATGAAACCTATATCATCAGGCCAGTAGCAGCATAATGAGTGGATTCAGGTACGATGATTCTAAGTGAAATAAGTCACACAGAAAAAGAAACATCATAAGGTATCACTAATATACGGAATGTAAACTTGGCTACACAGGAACTGAATTACAAAACAGAATAGGGTCTCAAATGTAGAAAACCAACTTATGCTTGCTTAAGGGGAAAGGTGAGTTGGGGTGCTGCATAAAACCAGAGATTGAAATTAACACAGATACCTTTCCATAAGCCAAATATGTAATAGACAAGAGCTACTGCTTGCTCAACGAAGTGGACTCAACACCCCATATTAAACGCCTAAGAATATACCTGACTAGTAAGAATCTTAAAACCTATGGATTTATATGTCTCCGAAAGAGAATCAATCGTGTGTACAGCGTCCTAAACACAGCAGTGATAGGATTGGTGACATTCGGTGAGCAAATGCAGACCCTTTGAAGTCCTATTGCCTGGTACCCATTCCATGGTTCTCAACTCTCCAGGTTTAAGGGATTCTTCCTTCAGCTAAAACATGCATGTGGAACCCAGAGTATGATCCACCGTGTGATCGGGAAACGTGTTCAAATGTGCCTCAGTTTTCGTCCCCTGGTAATCGGGTGCAACATTCCAGACGCTTTACTAACACTCTCCCCACTTGGAGAGTCAGTGCCTTTAACCTCCTGTTTGGCCCAGTTTGCAATTTCTGCGGAAAATGAACAGGAATAGGGAGAACCAATGAGAGACTAGCTGGAGGTGTCTGGACGGGCAAATTTAACTCTCATTTCCACCAGGAAGAGGAATTAACCAAAGGCTCAGCGAGCCATGCCGAAACCACACTAGGGCCAGAAGCAATCCTGCGGTGTTGCGGCCAGCTCACAAGAAAGCGAGTTGAAGAAAGGAGCTCAGGGGCACTGTAATTCACAAACCTGCAGAGTTCTAAATGACAGCTATCATCCAAAAATATATTGAAGTAAGGCTGCCAAGAGGACTTGAAAGTGGGGCAGAATTGCAGGAAACCGATTTCAGGAGGTAGACTGGAATTGCATGTAAAGCATAGGAAAAGAGGCAGAACGTCCACAATGATGCACTTGGCCAAAAAGGGCGTATGCGTTTTTTCCTGAATATATTCAGGAAAAAACGCATACGCCCTTTTTGGCCAATCAAGCAAGCTTGCAAAGGAAATCTGCACTACAATGAAGTCTCACTGCCCCCGGGTCAAAAGGGCCATCTGAAAAATGTGTAAAATCCAGAAAGGCAGGACAGGCCATGGAGAACTGTGAGCCTTGTTATGCTGATGGGCGGGATGTAAATTGCCAACAGCCACTCTGGAGAAGTGTATGGTGTTTCCTGAAACATCTAAAAAACAAAGCAACAGAGCCTAGGGCACTTCCACTTATGGTCCTATAGCTTAGGGAAATTAAAATCAAAAAGACACAGCCACCCCAAAGTTTGGGACGGCTCTGTTTACAAGAACCTCGTTTACGGTACAAGTTCAATATCGCAGAAAGCGAGAAATGGATAAAGAACTTGAGGTACTTACGTACAATGCAATATCACTCAGCAATGAAATCTATATCATCAGGCCAGTAGCAGCATAATGAGTGGATTCAGGTACGATGATTCTAAGTGAAATAAGTCACACAGAAAAAGAAACATCATAAGGTATCACTAATACACGGAATGTAAACTTGGCTACACAGGAACTGAATTACAAAACAGAATAGGGTCTCAAAGGTAGACAACCAACTTATGCTTGCTTAAGGGGAAAGGTGAGTTGGGGTGCTGCATAAAACCAGAGATTGAAATTAGCACAGATACCTTTCCATAAGCCAAATATGTAATAGACAAGAGCTACTGCTTGCTCAACGAAGTGGACTCAACACCCCATATTAAACGCCTAAGAATATACCTGACTAGTAAGAATATTAAAACCTATGGATTTATATGTCTCCGAAAGAGAATCAAGCGTGTGTACAGCGGCCTAAATGAAGCAGTGATAGGATTGGTGAGGTTCGGTGAGCAAATGCAGACCCTTTGAAGTCATATTGCATGGTACCCATTCCATGGGTCTCAACTCTCCAGGTTTAAGGGATTCTTCCTTCAGCTAAAACATGCATGTGGAACCCAGAGTATGATCCACCGTGTGATCGGGAAACGTGTTCAAATGTGTCTCAGTTTTCGTCCCCTGGTACTCGGGTGCAACATTCCAGACGCTTTACTAACACTCTCCCCACTTGGAGAGTCAGTGCCTTTAACCTCCTGTTTGGCCCAGTTTGCAATTTCTGCGGAAAATGAACAGGAATAGGGAGAACCAATGAGAGACTAGCTGGAGGTGTCTGGACGGGCAAATTTAACTCTCATTTCCCACCAGGAAGAGGAATTAACCAAAGGCTCAGCGAGCCATGCCAAAACCACATTAGGGCCTGAAGCAATCCTGCGGTGTTGCGGCCAGCTCACAAGAAAGCGAGTTGAAGAAAGGAGCTCAGGGGCACTGTAATTGACAAACCTGCAGAGTTCTAAATGACAGCTATCGTCCAAAAATATATTGAAGTAAGGCTGCCAAGAGGACTTGAAAGCGGGGCAGAATTGCAGGAAACCGATTTCAGGAGGTAGACTGGAATTGCATGTAAAGCATAGGAAAAGAGGCAGAACGTCCACAATGATGCACTTAGCCAAAAAGTGCGTATGTGTTTTTTCCTGAATATATTCAGGAAAAAACGCATACGCCCTTTTTGGCCAACCAAGCAAGCTTGCAAAGGAAATCTGCACTACAATGAAGTCTCACTGCCCCCCGATCAAAAGGGCCATCTGAAAAAAGTGTAAAATCCAGAAAGGCAGGACAGGCCATGGAGAACTGGGAGCCTAGTAAGGCTGATGTGCGGGATGTAAATTACCAACAGCCACTCTGGAGAAGGGTATTGTGTTTCCTGAAACATCTAAAAAACAAAGCAACAGAGCCGAGGGCACTTCCAGTTATGGTCCTATAGATTAGGGAAATTAAAATCAAAAAGACACAGCCACCCCAAAGTTTGGGACAGCTCAGTTTACAAGAACCTCGTTTATGGTACAAGTTCAATATCGCAGAAAGCGAAAAATGCATAAGGCAATTGTGGTAGTAACGTACAATGCAATATCACTCTGCAATGAAATCTATGTCATCAAGCCCGTAGCAGCATAATGAGTGGATTCAGGTACGATGATTCTAAGTGAAATAAGTCACACAGAAAAAGAAACATCATAAGATATCACTACTACATGGAATGTAAACTTGGCTACACAGGAACTGAATTACAAAACAGAACAGGGTCTCAATTGTAGAAAACCAACTTATGCTTGCTTAAGGGGAAAGGTGAGTTGGGGTGCTGCATAAAACCAGAGATTGAAATTAGCACAGATACCGTTCCATAAGCCAAATATGTAATAGACAAGAGCTACTGCTTGTTCAACGAAGTGGACTCAACACCCCATATTAAACGCCTAAGAATATACCTGACTAGTAAGAATCTTAAAACCTATGGATTTATATGTCTCCGAAAGAGAATCAAGCATGTGGATAGCGGCATAAATGCAGCAGTGATAGGATTGGTGAGGTTCAGTGAGCAAATGCAGACCCTTTGAAGTCATATTACATGGTACCCATTCCATGGGTCTCAACTCTCCAGGTTTAAGGGATTCTTCCTTCAGCTAAAACATGCATGTGGTACCCAGAGTATGATCCACCGTATGATAGGGAAACGTTTTTAAATGTATCTCATTTTTCGTCCCCTGGTACTTGGTGCAACTTTCCAGATGCTTTACTAACACTCTCCCCACTTGGAGAGTCAGTGCCTTTAACCTCCTCTTTGGCCCAGTTTGCAATTTCTGCGTAAGATGAACAGGAATAGGGAGAACCAATGAGAGATTATCTGTAGGTGTCTGGATGGGCAAATTTAACTCTCATTTCCCACCAGGAAGACGAATGATCCAAAGGCTCCGCGTGCCATGCTGGAAGCAGATTAGTACCTGAAGAGATCCTGTGGTTTTGTGGCCAGCTCACAAGAAAGCGAGTTGAAGAAAGGAGCTCAGGGGCACTGTAATTCACAAACCTGCAGAGTTATAAATGACAGGTATCATCCAAAATTATACTGAAGTAAGGCTGCGAAGAGGACTTGAAAACGGTGCAGAATTGCTGGAAACCGATTTCAGAAGGTACATGGGAGTCGCTCTTAAAGCATAGGAAAAGAGACAGAACTTGGAAAATAATGCACTTGGCAACAGAGGGAATATGTGTTTTATCCAGAGCTCTCATAACCAAGGGGAGGAGATTCCCAGCAGGCTCCAACTGCCACCTGAAGGCTCACGTTGTCAAGGCAACGTGAGCAAGCCAGGCAGGAGTTACCTCACAGCAGAGGTCCCAGCTCACAGAAGGGTGAGAAAACCAGCCAACATCAGACTCTCACCAGAGGGCCCACATCACCAAGGGCATGGGAACCAGGCAGGAGTGTCTTCACACCAGTGGGGCCACATCATCGAAAGGTGAGGTACTCAGCATATGTGTCCTCAAACCAGAGGACTCACATCACCAAGGGCCTCGGAGTGAGGCAGGCAGGAGTAGCCTCACAACACTGGGCCCATAGAACAAAAAAGTGAGGAATCCAGCAGTTGGAACCTCCCAGCAGGCGGCCCAGAGCACTGAGGCTATGGGATCCAGGCCACAGTGAACTCACAGAAGAGGGCCCATGTCATGAAACTGAGCAACCCAGCCAATGAGACCTCAGAGCAGGAGGCCCACATCCCCATGGGGATATAAATCTGGTAGGAGTGTCCTCGCACCACTGAGAACGTATCAGAAAATTTTGGGAGACCAGCAGTTAGGGCCTGACGCCAGAGGACCCTCATCACCAAGGGAAGGAGGCTCCCAGCAGGTTCCAACTGCCACCAGAGGGCTCATTTCCACAAGGCGAGGTGAGCAAGCCAGGCAGGAGTGACCTCACAGCAGACGGCCCACCTCACAGAAGGGTGAGGAACCCAGCCAGGATCAGACTCTCAACAGAGGGCCCACATCACCAAGGGGATGTGAACCAGGCAGGAGTCTCCTAAGACCATTGGTCCCACATCATCGAAAGGTGAGGAACCCAGCACATGTGGCCTCAAACCAGACGACACACATCACGAAGGGGCTGGGAGTGAGGCAGGCAGGAGGATCCTCACAACAGAGGGCCCAAAAAATTAAAAAAGTGAGGAATCCAGCAGTTGGAACCTCCCAGCAGGCGGCCAAGAGCACAGAGGCTATGGGATCCAGGCCACAGTGAACTAACACCAGAGAGCCCACATCATGAAATTGTGATCAACCCAGCCGTTGGAACCTCAGAGCAGAAGGCCCACATCCCCATGGAGATGGGAACCTAAGAGGTGTTCCCGAGCATCACTGGTCTCACTAAGAAACGTTGGGGAGCCCAGCAGTTAGGGCCTGACGTCAGAGGGCCCTCATCACAGAAGTGAGGAGGCTCCCAGCAGGGTCCAAGTGCCACCAGAGGGCTCATGTCAACAAGGCGAGGTGAGCAAGCCAGGCAAGAGTTACCTGATAGTAGAGGGCCCACCTCACAGATGGGTGAGGAACCCAGCCAGGATCAGACTCTCACCAGAGGGCCCACGTCACAAAGGGGATGGGAACCAGTCAGGATTATCCTCACACCAGTGGGGCCTCATCATCTTAAGGTGAGGAACCCAGCACATGTGTCCTCAAACCAGAGGACCCACATCACCAAGGGCCTTGGAGTGAGGCAGGCAGGAGTAGCCTCACAACACAGGGCACATAATATAAAAAACGTGAGGATTCCAGCATTTAGACCTTCCAGCAGGCGGCTCAGAACACCGAGGCTATGGGATCCAGGCTGCAGTGAACTCACAGCAGAGGGCCCACATCATAAAACTGTGAGCAACCCAGGCGTTGGGACCTCAGCGCAGAAGGCGCACATCCCCATGGGAATGGGAACCTGGCTGGAGTGCCCTCGCACCATTGGGCGCACATCAGAAAATGTGGGGAGGCCACCATTTAGGGTCTGATGCCAGAGGGCCGTCATCACCGAGAGAAGGAGGCACCCTGCACGCTCCAACTGCCACCAGAGGGCTCACGTCTCCAAGGTGACTTGTGCCATCCAGGCAGGAGTGACCTCACAGCAGAGGGCCTACCTCACAGAACGTTGAGGAACCCAGCCAGGATTAGACTCTCGCCAGAGGGCCCACCTCACCAAGGGGATGGGAACCAGGCAGGAGTGTCCTCACAGGAGTGGGGCCACATCATCAAAAGGTGAGGAACGCAGCACATGTGGCCTCAAGCCATAGGACAGTCATCATCAAGGGGCTGGCAGTGAGGCAGGCAGGAGGAACCTCACAACAGAGGGCACATAGAATAAAAAAGTTGAGGAATCCAGCAGTTGGAACCTCCCAGCAGGCGGCTCAGAGCACCGATGATAAGGGATCCTTGCCGGAGTGAACTCACAGAAGAGGGCCCACATCATGGTACTGTGAGCAAGCCAGCCGTTTTGACCTCAGAGCAGAAGGCCCATATCCCCATGGGGATGGGAACATGGCAAGAGTGTCCTCACTCACTTGGCACACATCAGAAAATGTGGGGAGCCCAGCAGTTGTGGCCTAAGGCAAGAGGGCCCTCATCACCGAGGAGAGGAGGATCCCAGCACACTCCAACTGCCACCAGAGGGCCCACGTCGCCAAGGTGACGTGTGTCAGACAGGCATGATTGACCTCACAGCAGAGGGCCCACCTCACAGAAGGGTGAGAAACCCAGCCAGGATCAGACTCTCACCTGAGGGCCCACATCAGCAAGGAGATGGGAACCAGTCAGTACTGTCTTCCCTCCAGTGGGGCCACATCATCGAAAGGTGTGGAACCCAGCACATGTGGCCTCAAATCAGAGGACACATATCACAAAGGGAATGGGAGTGAGGCAGGCAGGAGTAGCCTAAAAACAGAGGGCCCAAAGAATAAGAAAGGTGAGGAATCCAGCAGTTGGAACCTCCCAGCAGGCAGCCGAGAGCACAGAAGCTATGGGATGCAGGCAGGAGTGAACTAACAGCAGACAGCCCACATCATGAAACTGTGAGCAACCCAGGCGTTGGGACCTCAGAGCAGAAGGCCCACATCCCAATGGGGATGTGAACCTGGCTGGAGTGTCCTCGCACCACTGGGCGCACATCACAAAATGTGGGGAGCCCAGCACTTAGGGCCTGACGCCAGATGGCCCACATCACCGAGGGGAGGAGGCTCCCAGCAGGCTCCAAGTGCCACCAGAGGGCTCATGTCCACAAGGCGAGGTGAGCAAGCCAGGCAGGAGTGACCTCACAGCAGACGGCCCACCTCACAGATGGGTGAGGTACCCAGCCAGGATCAGACTCTCAACAGATGGCCCACATCACCAAGGGGATGTGAACCAGGCAGGAGTCTCCTAAGACCATTGGTCCCACATCATCGAAAGGTGAGGAACCCAGCACATGTGGCCTCAAACCAGACGACACACATCACGAAGGGGCTGGGAGTGAGGCAGGCAGGAGGATCCTCACAACAGAAGGCCTAAAAAATTAAAAAAGTGAGGAATCCAGCAGTTGGAACCTCCCAACAGGCAGCCAAGAGCACAGAGGCTATGGGATCCAGGCCTCTGTGAACTAACACCAGAGAGCCCACATCATGAAAATGTGAACAACCCAGCCGTTGGGACCTCAGAGCAGAAGGCCCACATCCCAATGGAGATGGGATCCTAAGAGGAGTGCCCAAGCATCACTGGGCTCACTAAGAAAAGTTGGTGACCCCAGCAGTTAGGGCCTGACGCAAGAGGGCCCTCATCACCGGGGGGAGGAGATTCCCAGCACGCTCCTACTGACACCACACGGCTGACTTCACCAAGGCAATGTGTGCCAGCCATGCAGGAGTGACCTATCAGCAGAGGGTCTCCCTCACAGAAAGGTGAGGAACACAGCCAGGAACAGACGCTCACCAGGGGGTCCACATAACCACGTGGATGAGAACCAGGCAGGAGTGTCCTCACACTAGTGGGGCCACATCATCCAAAGGTGAGGAACCCAGCAAAGGTGGCCACAAACCAGAGGACCCACATCACCAAGGGGTTGAGAGTGAGGTAGGTGTCTGGACGGGCATATTTAACACTCATTTCCCACCAGGAAGAGGAATTAACCAAAGGCTCAGCGTGCCCTGCCAGAAGCAGATTAGGGCCTGAAGCAGTCTTGCGGGTTTGTGGCCAGGTCACAAGAAAGCGAGTTGAAGAAAGGAGCTCAGGGGCCCTGTAATTCACAAACCTGCAGAGTTATAAATGACAGATAACGTCCAAAAATATATTGAAGTAAGGCTGCGAAGAGGACTTGAAAGCGGGGCAGAATTTCAGGAAACCGATTTCAGGAGGTAGACTGGATTTGCATTTAAAGCATAGGAAAAGAGGCAGAACATCGACAATGATGCACTTGGCAAAAAAGGGCGTATGAGTTTGTTCCTGAATATATTCAGGAAAAAACACATACGCCCTTTTTGGCAAACCAAGCAAGCTTGCAAAGGAAATCCGAACTACTATGAAGTGTCACTTCCCCCCGGTCTAAAGGGCCATCTGAAAAAAGTGTAAAATCCAGAAAGGCAAGACAGGCCATGGGGAAAAAGGAGCCTTGTTATGCTGATGGGTGGGATGTAAATTGCCAACAGCCACTCTGGAGAAGTGTATGGTGTTTCCTGATACATCTGAAAAACAAAGCAACAGAGTCTAGGGCATTTCCACTTATGGTCCTATAGCTTAGGGAAATTAAAATCAAAAAGACACAGCCACCCCAAAATTTGGGACGGCTCTGTTTACAGGAACCTCTTCTATGGTACAAGTTAAATATCCCAGAGAACAAATAATTGATAAAGAAGTTGCGGTACTTACGTACAACAGAATACCACTCAGCAATGAAATCTGTGTCACCAGGCCTGTACCAGCATAATGAGTGGATTGAGGCACGATGATTCTAAGTGAAATAAGTCACACAGAAAAAGAAACATCATAAGGTATCACTAATGCACGGAATGTAAACTTGGTTACACAGGAACTGAATTACAAAACAGAACAGGGTCTCAAGTTTAGAAAACCAACTTATGCTTGCTTAAGGGGAAAGGTGAGTTGGGGTGCTGCATAAAACCAGAGATTGATATTAGCACAGATACCGTTCCATAAGCCAAATATGTAATAGACAAGAGCTACTCCTTGCTCAAGGAAATGGACTCAACAATGAGGTATCACCTCACACCTGTTAGAATGGGCATCATCTGAAAATCTACAAACAACAAGTGCTGGAAAGGGTGTGGAGAAAAGGAAGCCTCTTCCACTATTGTTGGGAATATAAATTGATACAGTCACTATGGAGAACAATATGGAGTTTCTTAAGAAACTAATAATAGAATTACCATATGATACAGCAATCCCAGTACTGGACATATACCCAGACAAAACCATAAATCAAAAAGAGACATTCACCGCAATGTTCATTGCATCACTATTTACAATATCGAGGTAATGGAAGCAACCTAAATGTCCACAGACAGACGAATGCTTAAAGATGTGGTATATATATAAAATGGAATATTACTAAGCCATGAAAGGAATGAAATTGGGTCATTTGTAGAGACGTCGATGGATCTAGAGACTGTCATACAGAGTGAAGTAAGTCAGAAAGAGAAAAACAAATCTTGTATATTCATGCATATATGTGGAACCTAGAAAAACTGTACAGATTAACCGTTTTGCAAGGCATAACTAGAGCAACAGATGTAGACAACAATCGTATGGACAACAAGGGGGGAAAGCTCTTGGGGGGGTGGTGGTGGGAGGAGTTGAGAGATTGGGATTGGCATGTAAACATTTATATGTATAAAATAGATAACCAATAAGAACCTGCTGTATAAAAATATAAAATAAAATTCAAAATTAAAAAGAAATAAAATTTAAAAAATAAAACAGAAAAAACAATTATTCCCTTCACATACAGGTATTTATATGAATAAATTATTTCCATGCTTATATCTGTAAATACAAAAAAGAGGAATAAAATCTACCTTGAACCAAAAACGAAAAAGAGAAAAAAAAAAACAGAACTCACCAGTTACTCAGAGGAAAACCGTATCAGGGCACTTGCTCCAGTTGTAAACAATTCTGAAGTTGGTCAGTGGTGGGGAATCGTCTCCCATTCAGCCAGCAGCCCCCACACAACAAGCGTCCTCATTGCAAAGCTGGGGCACCGTGCCGAGGCATCTGTGAGTAAACGTGAGCTGAGCCCCAGGCCAGTTGCTGCTGAACTGTTCCCACCCTTCCCAGGTAAAACACCTGAATATATACAAGGACTTGAAAGCCTAGAGGAAGGGCCATGGAGCCACACGAGTGACAGCATGCCAGCTGACTTGGTGCCTGCAGGCCAGCCAGGATGGTCCTGGCCCTGGGTGCTCTTCTGGAAGATTTCCATTTCCCTGCCTGAGATACTCATCCTGTCCCTGCCCCCACTGCTTTTTTCCTTCCTCACCTCTGCCCAGGGAGAAATTCCAGCAGCAGGTATGGGTGACACATCCTCTTCTTTAGCAGGTGGCAGCCTGGCAACTGCTGCAGAAAGTCCAGCAGAGCCCCACTCACACTGGGCCACCCACAAAGCCGTGGCCTCTCACTCCCTCCCCCCAGCCCAGCCCCGAGACTGCTGACAGGGCAGAGAAAATGGCGTCAGACACAGCTGCAGGGGCTCTTGCTGCCTGGAGTGGTATTTATATTGATCTCAACCCAGGCACACCTGGGGAGGGCTGGCCGGCACGGTAAGGCTGCCCAGGTCAGCCAATCATCACCCCTCAGGGGCTCACAGTTGCAGAAAATGGAACTTGCTGAACCGGCCAGGTCCAAGGAACAGGTGTGGGTTCCTGAGAGTCAGGATAAACAAGGGGCTGCAGCTTTGACTTGTTTTCTAATCATTTTATCTGGCCCATGAGTGGGAGACAACTTCAAGAAAACCCTCTCCTAATGAGAGGAACCCAGGAGTCAGGGAGAGGAGGGGTGGGTGGTGGTTGGAGACAGAGGCCTGGTGCCCCGGGTGCAGTGGAAGTCTCTGGAAGACCAGGTGGAGGGAGGCCACAGAGTGATGCCCAGGGTCACAGACCTGTCGGAGCTGCTGTTTGTTAGTTCAAGTCCTGCTCTGAGGTGCTCTGTGTCAGCTCTGAGCGACAGGTGAGCTGGGGGTGCTCTTCAATGAGGGCTATGTGCACGGTTCCTGTGTGCCCAGACCTGCCACGGTACCTGCAAGGGTAGCTCTGTATCCTGGGAGGGGCCTGACCACGAGAGCCCCGTGGGCTGGGTTGGGGGTGGGGTACCTGCCCAGGAGAGCTCCATATCCTGGGATTGGCCTGACCACGGGAGCCCCATGGGCTGCTGGGGACCTGGTAAAGGATGTCAGGACAGTCAGTGAAGCCACCGAGGATATACCTCCAGTTGCTCCTAATTCCTACACCCTGCTGGTCATTCTACCAACCACCAGGACATGGTATTCTGTATTAGTCTTCAATGATGCCTTCTTTTGTATTCCATTAGTCCCAGAGTCACAAGAAATTTTGGCTTGTGAGTGGCAGGACTCAACATACAACTAAAACAATACTTCCGGGCCGTCTTGCCCCAAGGGTTCAAAAATTCCCACACCATCTTTGGGGAAAGCTTAGCTAAAGACCGAAAAGTTCTACCTCTGGAAAAGGAAACCCTCCTTCAATATGCAGACGACATTCTGATTGCCAGCCCTACTAAGGAGGCCTCTGAACTACCAAGCCAATAAAGGATAGAAGTTGTCCAAGAAAAAGCTCAAATATCACAGACTGCGGTGACCTGCCTGGGCTTCATTCTCACACAAGGTCGGAGAAGCCCATCCCAGGAAAGGGAAGAAACCATTTGCAGCCTTACCCCTTTCTAAAATGAGAAGACAGCTTAGGGGTTCCTGGGGAGGCCAGGGTTTGCTGCTTCTGGATCCCTAACTACAGTCTACTAGCTGGGCCTCTATATGAAACACTGAAAGGAAAAGATGACGATCCTTTTGAACAGAATCCAGAAGTGGCCTTTCAAGAATGGAAAGAGCAGTCAATTCAGACCCTTGCCCTGGAACTCCCTAATTGAGCTAAACCCTTTGACCTTTCCATTCCCGGTGAAAGGTGAATCGCCATTGGAGAATTAGTGCAAAAACTGGGACCACTTGAAATGGAACAACGCAAGAATGCCATCCACGTAGGATAAACTACAGTCACCAAGGGGCTTGGCCCACTGCCACATCTGGCCAAGATACTGGCGGTATCTAAAACCCTGGAAATCAGCAGCCCAAAAGGCCACCTCCCTCCTAAGGGAAAAGGACCCCACGTGGTGATCCTAATCACCAACCATGCCCTGAAGTTGCAGGGTTCGCTCCGTGGGCACACCGACCTCGAGTGAGGAGGCCCTCCAACTCCAACATCCAGAGAGATAACCGGGGGTAGCAGGGCACCATGACGACTCGTGTGAACATCACTTGACCTGGAGTTTCTCTCATAAAACAACAATAGTGTGTCCCGAAGGAGTAGACTACTGCTTGCAGGACTTACTGCACCCACAGGGGAGCCAATAATCTTGGCGGGGGAACCGTATATCACACTGTCACCATAGAAAAGCCTACAGACACCGTGATGATGGTGGCCAATAAGACCGGCTGGACTCCTGTTTACTTCAAAAGGCTGTTGACTCAGTGGCCATCATGGTCCTTGATCACCACTGACCCTGGACTGTCTGGGAGTTGAGCGGGCAGGGCTCTGACACCTGGTGCTGTTTTTACGTTAATTCAGGGGCCTAATTGAAGAAAGAGCAGACTACTGGTCAGAGCATCTAGGCTGGCAGAAACGGTCAGCCTAAGGTGGCCGAACAAATGTGGGGCGGGGTGAAACCGGCCCCCACAGCGTCTCTGCACATCTCTTTCCTGGACCCTTAAAGGTCATTAGAATCTATAACACTTCCAATGCTGGTGCTCAGGCGGACGAGCAGGGAGGCAGGGGTCCTGGGGCCAATCAACGTCACCTGGAGGCTGCTGGGGAGAAGTTCTGACCCTCGTCCCCTGGTATGAGGGCTCCCAACTCAGCACTCAGCAGTTACAGAAGAAGGGTCTGCACCCTCAGCACTCCAAGAATGAGGAACGGGACAAAAGGCAGAGGAGGGGTTTGTCCCCAGCAAAGCCCATGAAAAATCCCTGGGAGATAAATATAGAATCTGGGCAATAAAGTCAAGTCTGACCTTTTTTATCCTTTGTGCTTTGTCTAATTTCACGTGCTCCTAGGGTCCCGCATGCAGAGGTTCCACACCCGGCACTTCAGACCAGATTTCCTAGTGCAGAATGGCTGGGTCGACACCTCAGCTCCTGGGGCCCAGTGCAGACTCCGAGATATAGAGCCTGAGCTGCAGCCAACCCGGCCCTCGAGAGCTCCGCCCCCTCCATCCCACTGACTCTGACAGGAACTCTACACAGCAGCCCAGCCCACAGCCCATGGGGTAGTGCATGCTCTCACCTCTCCATTCTCTGATCAAAATATAAAGTTTCCTTTGCTTGTGAACCAAACTCAGTCTCGATCTGTTGGCCCCAATGACACTGGGCAGGGGGACACTTGTTGGGGTCCACTCTGGAGGATCAGTAACAGAAATTGAGACTATTGTAACTTCAATGAACAGATGTGTGAGCCAAACTGTAGTTAACATAGAACAGTTTATAAGGCTCGGGTAAAATAAGATGTTTCTAACACTTCCATTTGATATTTCCATCACTTTATTATAAGCAAGTTCAGTGAAAAGGTTTGTCTTATTTGTCAGGTCAATATTAGAGAAATGAAGTGATTTCTTTCCAAGGATGTACATCTAATAATCTTGGTTAAAGCTTCAACCTTGTTTTAAATGCTTTTCCATTGAAAATGATACCTCTCTTTCAGCTCCCCCATTTCTGAGAAGTATAAAATCTTATAATTTATTATTACCAAAGGGGAAAGGTGGGAGGAGGGATAAATTAACAGTTTGGAATTAACACATACACACTGCTATGTATAAAATAGATCATCAACAAGGAACTACTGTATAGCACAGGGAACTACACTCAATATTTTGCAATAACCTATAAGGGGAAATAATCGGAAAAAGAATAGATATTTTTATTGACATCATCTATCAATGACAGTTAAAGTGTAACCTAAGGGAAGCCGGTGGTGAGTGCTTCTGACCCTGAAGACTTCAATCATCTAAAGTTTGGACTCTGCCTACTTCCCAAGGCCCTTAATGAACATATGTGTAGCCGTAGCTTAAAAAATTCCCCAGTTTGGGTTTCGGGGAGACACTGATTTTGAAAAAGCCCTGGTGTTCTCCTTACATGAATGGGACTCTTCCTACTGCTAAAACATGTCTGTCACACCCAGAGGATGGTATACCGTCTGATCGGGAAGAATTTGGAAAAGGCATCTCATCTCCTCATCTCCTGGTGCTCGGGTTCACCCCTCCAGCGTCTTTACTAACAGTCTCCCCACTTGGAGATGTCAGCACTGTCAACATCCTGTTGCGTACAGTTTGGAATTTGTCCAGAGGATGAAGCGGAAGGATGAGGAACAATGAGAGACAAGTCCTAGGTGTTCAGACAGGCACATGTCACTCTAATTTCCAATCAGGAAGACGAATTGACCAAAGGCTAGGGTTGCCCATGGAAACAGTATAGGGCTTGAGGAAATCCCACTGCTTTGTGGCCAGTTCCCATAAACACAAGTTGAACAATGGAACTCAGGGGCAGTAAAATTCACAAAACTGCAGAGTTGAAAATATCTATCACTGAAAAATGTCTTGAGGAAAGTCAGAGAAAAGGATTGGTAAGCAAGGGAGAATGGCAGGAAAGGGATTTGAGGAGGTAGAAAGGACTCGCCATTAAGCACAAGAAAAGGGGCTGAACATTGCCAACATTGCAGTTGGCCAAAAAGGCTGTATGCGTTTCTTTCTGTATATATTCAAGAAAAGGGCATACACTTTTTTAGCCAACCAAACAGGTGGGCACTGGAAATCAATACTACAAAAGATATCACTTCGCATCAGTCAGAAGAGCCATCCTCATAAAGTGTAAACACCAGAAATGCAGGACAGGGCAAGGAGAAGAGGGAGCCCTGTGAGGCTTATAGTGGAAATGTATATTGCCAACGGCCATTCTGGAGAAGTGTATTGTGTTTACTAAAGCATCTAAAAAATGAGCTACAGAGCATAGGGCACTTGCACTCATGGGCGTATATCTTGGGAAAAACAAAAATCGAGAGGACACAGGCACCCCAATGTTTACTGCCTCTCTGTTTAAAAGATCCTCGACTAGGATATAACTTAAATGTCTCTGGAGGGAAAAAATGGATAGAGATGTGGTACTTATGTAGAGTGGACTATTACTCAGCCTGGAAATCAATGAAATATGGCCAGTTGTAACAACTCCGGAGGAGTTACGTATGATCATTCTAAGTGACATAATTCAAAAAGAAAAAGACACATATCATAAGATATCACTTAAAGGTGGAATCCAAAATGGCTACACATGAAATAAATTACAAAACAAAAACATAGTCAAATATGTAGAAAACACGCGTAAGGCTGCTAAACGGGAAAGGTGGGGAGGGGTGAGGCATCATCCAGGAGGTTGAAATTAGCAAAGATACCATTCCAAATACCAAACTGATAATCAACAAGGCCTACACGGTAGCTAAAAGAACTGCACTCAGCACACTCAAGTCACCGGAAAAGAATATCTATGACTGGTAAGAAACTGAAAAAGAATTTATTGATGTCTCTCTGTATGTGAATCAAGTGGATGTACAGCAGCAAGAAACAGAGCTTTGAAAATCAGCTGTAACCAATATAGTAATAAATTGAAAAAAATAAACGACAGAGAGACAGAGAAAACCTCTTACAACTTTTCCTCAGGGACGGTGATGCAACATGGATTGAACACATCTAGACCCACAGCAGGATGAGACATAAGGCTGGAAACTGTTCGCGCTAAGAGAAATGTGAGGTTGGGTGAGGAAATGCACACCCTTTAAAGTAATACTACCTGGTACCCATTCAATGGGTCCCAAATCTGCAGGTTCAAGGAATCTTCCTACAGCTAAAACATGCATGGAAAACCCAGAGGACTGTACACCATGTGATCGGGAGATGTGTCTAAAATGCACCTCATTTATCCTCTCCTGGTGCTCCTGTTCATCATTCCAGCCACGTTACTTAGAATCTCCCCACTTAGAGAATCAGCACATTTAAACTTCTGTTTCACACATTTTTCAAATTGTGAGGAGGATGAACGGGAAGAGGGGGAACCAATGAGAGAATAGTTGTAGGGGTTTGGACGGGCACATGTCACTCTAATTTCCCATTAAGAATAAGAATTAAAAAAAGGCTCAGCCCGCCTCGCCGGAGCCAAAATAGGGCCTGAAGCAATCCTGCGGCTTTGAGCCCAGCTCACAAAAGAGCAACTTAAAAAATGGAGCTCAGGGTCACTGCAATTCACAAACCTGCAGAGTTATAAATGAAAACTAACGTCCAAAAATATGTTGAGGTAAGGCAAAGAAGAGGATCTGAATGCAAGACAGAATTGCAAGAAACAGATTTCAAGAGATAGATTGGACTCGTCTTTAAAGCACATGAAAAGCGGCAGAATTTCGACAATGATGCAGTTGGCCCCAAAAGGAGTATGCGTTTTTTCCTGAATATATCCAGGAAAAAATGCATACGCACTTTATGGGCAACCAAGCAAGCAAGCAATGCAAATGTGCACAACAAAGAAGTCTCATTTCCCACCGGTCAAAAGGGCCATCCGAAAAAATTGT
>NW_028132461.1:0-35019 GCF_964374135.1 Grampus griseus | reverse complement strand
TGGCCGCCCCCACTGCAGCCCAGCCCCGGCGCCGCCACCTGTCTGCCGGGCTGGCTCTCCACAGCTCCATACGGAAAAAGCCGCCCCTCCGCCGTTTCGCCATGGCCCGGGGCGGGAGCGGGATCGAGGGCCCGGGCCGCTTCCCCGGGCCTGCCGGCCACCTGGGGCGGGGTCCTGAGCTCGGACGGTGGCGTGGGGGCGAGGGTGGCGTGGCTGGGTCTTAGGGGCCGTGCCAACTCAATGGTGGCTCCCAGTGGCTTCGGGCCAGCTTCTGTCGGGCGGGAGGGCCGGCCCGGTCTGCGTCTGAGCTGCGCCTAGCGCAGCGTGGGCGGGCAGGTGGGATGCCCGAGGGCCCGCGGTCCCCGGGCCCGGAAGCCTCCTGGGCCACTTCCCCGTGAGCGGCCTGCGGGATCTGGGGCGGGGCGCCAAGCGCCGAAAAGTTTGCTGGCTCCCGCCCGCCCTGGGCTGGGTGGTCGCCAGCACCTCCGCCACCCCCAGGTGCCCGAGACCTCCGTTCCCCTGCCTAGGCGGGCGGCGGGGCCCTGCCGGGACGGGCGGGCCGCTGGGCTGACGGTAAGGCCCAAGCGCCTGCGAAGCTGCGCCTCAAGAGGCAGCCCGCGACCCCGCCGGCATCCACTGCCGAAGCAGCCTAGAAGGGCCCGATCTCGCCGCGATCGCGGAAGCTAAGCAGGGTCGGGCCTGGTTAGAACTTGGATGGGAGACCTCTAGGGAAGACCGGGTGCTCCGGGCGTTTTGCCTCCCGCTCCGCCTTCTCCTTTTGTCGCTCGCGGCGTTCGCGGCTCTCTCCGCCCCCGCCCGGCACAGCTGCAAGCCCCACCTCCTCAGGCCCCTCCCACCACAGCCAGCGTCTGATGGGGCGCTCCCCGCCTGCCTGAGCGGCCAGGCGGCCAGAAGGCGTCCCTGGAAGGCAGAGGCACACCAGACGCTCCGGGCGTGGCCTGACGGGAACCAGACGTGGCCGCGGACCCGGGGGCCGTCCGTGCGGCCCGCGAGCCCCTCGACCTGCACCTGGCCGCCCCCACTGCAGCCCAGCCCCGGCGCCGCCACCTGTCTGCCGGGCTGGCTCTCCACAGCTCCATACGGAAAAAGCCGCCCCTCCGCCGTTTCGCCATGGCCCGGGGCGGGAGCGGGATCGAGGGCCCGGGCCGCTTCCCCGGGCCTGCCGGCCACCTGGGGCGGGGTCCTGAGCTCGGACGGTGGCGTGGGGGCGAGGGTGGCGTGGCTGGGTCTTAGGGGCCGTGCCAACTCAATGGTGGCTCCCAGTGGCTTCGGGCCAGCTTCTGTCGGGCGGGAGGGCCGGCCCGGTCTGCGTCTGAGCTGCGCCTAGCGCAGCGTGGGCGGGCAGGTGGGATGCCCGAGGGCCCGCGGTCCCCGGGCCCGGAAGCCTCCTGGGCCACTTCCCCGTGAGCGGCCTGCGGGATCTGGGGCGGGGCGCCAAGCGCCGAAATGTTTGCTGGCTCCCGCCCGCCCTGGGCTGGGTGGTCGCCAGCACCTCCGCCACCGCCAGGTGCCCGAGACCTCCGTTCCCCTGCCTAGGCGGGCGGCGGGGCCCTGCCGGGACGGGCGGGCCGCTGGGCTGACGGTAAGGCCCAAGCGCCTGCGAAGCTGCGCCTCAAGAGGCAGCCCGCGACCCCGCCGGCATCCACTGCCGAAGCAGCCTAGAAGGGCCCGATCTCGCCGCGATCGCGGAAGCTAAGCAGGGTCGGGCCTGGTTAGAACTTGGATGGGAGACCTCTAGGGAAGACCGGGTGCTCCGGGCGTTTTGCCTCCCGCTCCGCCTTCTCCTTTTGTCGCTCGCGGCGTTCGCGGCTCTCTCCGCCCCCGCCCGGCACAGCTGCAAGCCCCACCTCCTCAGGCCCCTCCCACCACAGCCAGCGTCTGATGGGGCGCTCCCCGCCTGCCTGAGCGGCCAGGCGGCCAGAAGGCGTCCCTGGAAGGCAGAGGCACACCAGACGCTCCGGGCGTGGCCTGACGGGAACCAGACGTGGCCGCGGACCCGGGGGCCGTCCGTGCGGCCCGCGAGCCCCTCGACCTGCACCTGGCCGCCCCCACTGCAGCCCAGCCCCGGCGCCGCCACCTGTCTGCCGGGCTGGCTCTCCACAGCTCCATACGGAAAAAGCCGCCCCTCCGCCGTTTCGCCATGGCCCGGGGCGGGAGCGGGATCGAGGGCCCGGGCCGCTTCCCCGGGCCTGCCGGCCACCTGGGGCGGGGTCCTGAGCTCGGACGGTGGCGTGGGGGCGAGGGTGGCGTGGCTGGGTCTTAGGGGCCGTGCCAACTCAATGGTGGCTCCCAGTGGCTTCGGGCCAGCTTCTGTCGGGCGGGAGGGCCGGCCCGGTCTGCGTCTGAGCTGCGCCTAGCGCAGCGTGGGCGGGCAGGTGGGATGCCCGAGGGCCCGCGGTCCCCGGGCCCGGAAGCCTCCTGGGCCACTTCCCCGTGAGCGGCCTGCGGGATCTGGGGCGGGGCGCCAAGCGCCGAAAAGTTTGCTGGCTCCCGCCCGCCCTGGGCTGGGTGGTCGCCAGCACCTCCGCCACCCCCAGGTGCCCGAGACCTCCGTTCCCCTGCCTAGGCGGGCGGCGGGGCCCTGCCGGGACGGGCGGGCCGCTGGGCTGACGGTAAGGCCCAAGCGCCTGCGAAGCTGCGCCTCAAGAGGCAGCCCGCGACCCCGCCGGCATCCACTGCCGAAGCAGCCTAGAAGGGCCCGATCTCGCCGCGATCGCGGAAGCTAAGCAGGGTCGGGCCTGGTTAGAACTTGGATGGGAGACCTCTAGGGAAGACCGGGTGCTCCGGGCGTTTTGCCTCCCGCTCCGCCTTCTCCTTTTGTCGCTCGCGGCGTTCGCGGCTCTCTCCGCCCCCGCCCGGCACAGCTGCAAGCCCCACCTCCTCAGGCCCCTCCCACCACAGCCAGCGTCTGATGGGGCGCTCCCCGCCTGCCTGAGCGGCCAGGCGGCCAGAAGGCGTCCCTGGAAGGCAGAGGCACACCAGACGCTCCGGGCGTGGCCTGACGGGAACCAGACGTGGCCGCGGACCCGGGGGCCGTCCGTGCGGCCCGCGAGCCCCTCGACCTGCACCTGGCCGCCCCCACTGCAGCCCAGCCCCGGCGCCGCCACCTGTCTGCCGGGCTGGCTCTCCACAGCTCCATACGGAAAAAGCCGCCCCTCCGCCGTTTCGCCATGGCCCGGGGCGGGAGCGGGATCGAGGGCCCGGGCCGCTTCCCCGGGCCTGCCGGCCACCTGGGGCGGGGTCCTGAGCTCGGACGGTGGCGTGGGGGCGAGGGTGGCGTGGCTGGGTCTTAGGGGCCGTGCCAACTCAATGGTGGCTCCCAGTGGCTTCGGGCCAGCTTCTGTCGGGCGGGAGGGCCGGCCCGGTCTGCGTCTGAGCTGCGCCTAGCGCAGCGTGGGCGGGCAGGTGGGATGCCCGAGGGCCCGCGGTCCCCGGGCCCGGAAGCCTCCTGGGCCACTTCCCCGTGAGCGGCCTGCGGGATCTGGGGCGGGGCGCCAAGCGCCGAAAAGTTTGCTGGCTCCCGCCCGCCCTGGGCTGGGTGGTCGCCAGCACCTCCGCCACCCCCAGGTGCCCGAGACCTCCGTTCCCCTGCCTAGGCGGGCGGCGGGGCCCTGCCGGGACGGGCGGGCCGCTGGGCTGACGGTAAGGCCCAAGCGCCTGCGAAGCTGCGCCTCAAGAGGCAGCCCGCGACCCCGCCGGCATCCACTGCCGAAGCAGCCTAGAAGGGCCCGATCTCGCCGCGATCGCGGAAGCTAAGCAGGGTCGGGCCTGGTTAGAACTTGGATGGGAGACCTCTAGGGAAGACCGGGTGCTCCGGGCGTTTTGCCTCCCGCTCCGCCTTCTCCTTTTGTCGCTCGCGGCGTTCGCGGCTCTCTCCGCCCCCGCCCGGCACAGCTGCAAGCCCCACCTCCTCAGGCCCCTCCCACCACAGCCAGCGTCTGATGGGGCGCTCCCCGCCTGCCTGAGCGGCCAGGCGGCCAGAAGGCGTCCCTGGAAGGCAGAGGCACACCAGACGCTCCGGGCGTGGCCTGACGGGAACCAGACGTGGCCGCGGACCCGGGGGCCGTCCGTGCGGCCCGCGAGCCCCTCGACCTGCACCTGGCCGCCCCCACTGCAGCCCAGCCCCGGCGCCGCCACCTGTCTGCCGGGCTGGCTCTCCACAGCTCCATACGGAAAAAGCCGCCCCTCCGCCGTTTCGCCATGGCCCGGGGCGGGAGCGGGATCGAGGGCCCGGGCCGCTTCCCCGGGCCTGCCGGCCACCTGGGGCGGGGTCCTGAGCTCGGACGGTGGCGTGGGGGCGAGGGTGGCGTGGCTGGGTCTTAGGGGCCGTGCCAACTCAATGGTGGCTCCCAGTGGCTTCGGGCCAGCTTCTGTCGGGCGGGAGGGCCGGCCCGGTCTGCGTCTGAGCTGCGCCTAGCGCAGCGTGGGCGGGCAGGTGGGATGCCCGAGGGCCCGCGGTCCCCGGGCCCGGAAGCCTCCTGGGCCACTTCCCCGTGAGCGGCCTGCGGGATCTGGGGCGGGGCGCCAAGCGCCGAAAAGTTTGCTGGCTCCCGCCCGCCCTGGGCTGGGTGGTCGCCAGCACCTCCGCCACCCCCAGGTGCCCGAGACCTCCGTTCCCCTGCCTAGGCGGGCGGCGGGGCCCTGCCGGGACGGGCGGGCCGCTGGGCTGACGGTAAGGCCCAAGCGCCTGCGAAGCTGCGCCTCAAGAGGCAGCCCGCGACCCCGCCGGCATCCACTGCCGAAGCAGCCTAGAAGGGCCCGATCTCGCCGCGATCGCGGAAGCTAAGCAGGGTCGGGCCTGGTTAGAACTTGGATGGGAGACCTCTAGGGAAGACCGGGTGCTCCGGGCGTTTTGCCTCCCGCTCCGCCTTCTCCTTTTGTCGCTCGCGGCGTTCGCGGCTCTCTCCGCCCCCGCCCGGCACAGCTGCAAGCCCCACCTCCTCAGGCCCCTCCCACCACAGCCAGCGTCTGATGGGGCGCTCCCCGCCTGCCTGAGCGGCCAGGCGGCCAGAAGGCGTCCCTGGAAGGCAGAGGCACACCAGACGCTCCGGGCGTGGCCTGACGGGAACCAGACGTGGCCGCGGACCCGGGGGCCGTCCGTGCGGCCCGCGAGCCCCTCGACCTGCACCTGGCCGCCCCCACTGCAGCCCAGCCCCGGCGCCGCCACCTGTCTGCCGGGCTGGCTCTCCACAGCTCCATACGGAAAAAGCCGCCCCTCCGCCGTTTCGCCATGGCCCGGGGCGGGAGCGGGATCGAGGGCCCGGGCCGCTTCCCCGGGCCTGCCGGCCACCTGGGGCGGGGTCCTGAGCTCGGACGGTGGCGTGGGGGCGAGGGTGGCGTGGCTGGGTCTTAGGGTCCGTGCCAACTCAATGGTGGCTCCCAGTGGCTTCGGGCCAGCTTCTGTCGGGCGGGAGGGCCGGCCCGGTCTGCGTCTGAGCTGCGCCTAGCGCAGCGTGGGCGGGCAGGTGGGATGCCCGAGGGCCCGCGGTCCCCGGGCCCGGAAGCCTCCTGGGCCACTTCCCCGTGAGCGGCCTGCGGGATCTGGGGCGGGGCGCCAAGCGCCGAAAAGTTTGCTGGCTCCCGCCCGCCCTGGGCTGGGTGGTCGCCAGCACCTCCGCCACCCCCAGGTGCCCGAGACCTCCGTTCCCCTGCCTAGGCGGGCGGCGGGGCCCTGCCGGGACGGGCGGGCCGCTGGGCTGACGGTAAGGCCCAAGCGCCTGCGAAGCTGCGCCTCAAGAGGCAGCCCGCGACCCCGCCGGCATCCACTGCCGAAGCAGCCTAGAAGGGCCCGATCTCGCCGCGATCGCGGAAGCTAAGCAGGGTCGGGCCTGGTTAGAACTTGGATGGGAGACCTCTAGGGAAGACCGGGTGCTCCGGGCGTTTTGCCTCCCGCTCCGCCTTCTCCTTTTGTCGCTCGCGGCGTTCGCGGCTCTCTCCGCCCCCGCCCGGCACAGCTGCAAGCCCCACCTCCTCAGGCCCCTCCCACCACAGCCAGCGTCTGATGGGGCGCTCCCCGCCTGCCTGAGCGGCCAGGCGGCCAGAAGGCGTCCCTGGAAGGCAGAGGCACACCAGACGCTCCGGGCGTGGCCTGACGGGAACCAGACGTGGCCGCGGACCCGGGGGCCGTCCGTGCGGCCCGCGAGCCCCTCGACCTGCACCTGGCCGCCCCCACTGCAGCCCAGCCCCGGCGCCGCCACCTGTCTGCCGGGCTGGCTCTCCACAGCTCCATACGGAAAAAGCCGCCCCTCCGCCGTTTCGCCATGGCCCGGGGCGGGAGCGGGATCGAGGGCCCGGGCCGCTTCCCCGGGCCTGCCGGCCACCTGGGGCGGGGTCCTGAGCTCGGACGGTGGCGTGGGGGCGAGGGTGGCGTGGCTGGGTCTTAGGGGCCGTGCCAACTCAATGGTGGCTCCCAGTGGCTTCGGGCCAGCTTCTGTCGGGCGGGAGGGCCGGCCCGGTCTGCGTCTGAGCTGCGCCTAGCGCAGCGTGGGCGGGCAGGTGGGATGCCCGAGGGCCCGCGGTCCCCGGGCCCGGAAGCCTCCTGGGCCACTTCCCCGTGAGCGGCCTGCGGGATCTGGGGCGGGGCGCCAAGCGCCGAAAAGTTTGCTGGCTCCCGCCCGCCCTGGGCTGGGTGGTCGCCAGCACCTCCGCCACCCCCAGGTGCCCGAGACCTCCGTTCCCCTGCCTAGGCGGGCGGCGGGGCCCTGCCGGGACGGGCGGGCCGCTGGGCTGACGGTAAGGCCCAAGCGCCTGCGAAGCTGCGCCTCAAGAGGCAGCCCGCGACCCCGCCGGCATCCACTGCCGAAGCAGCCTAGAAGGGCCCGATCTCGCCGCGATCGCGGAAGCTAAGCAGGGTCGGGCCTGGTTAGAACTTGGATGGGAGACCTCTAGGGAAGACCGGGTGCTCCGGGCGTTTTGCCTCCCGCTCCGCCTTCTCCTTTTGTCGCTCGCGGCGTTCGCGGCTCTCTCCGCCCCCGCCCGGCACAGCTGCAAGCCCCACCTCCTCAGGCCCCTCCCACCACAGCCAGCGTCTGATGGGGCGCTCCCCGCCTGCCTGAGCGGCCAGGCGGCCAGAAGGCGTCCCTGGAAGGCAGAGGCACACCAGACGCTCCGGGCGTGGCCTGACGGGAACCAGACGTGGCCGCGGACCCGGGGGCCGTCCGTGCGGCCCGCGAGCCCCTCGACCTGCACCTGGCCGCCCCCACTGCAGCCCAGCCCCGGCGCCGCCACCTGTCTGCCGGGCTGGCTCTCCACAGCTCCATACGGAAAAAGCCGCCCCTCCGCCGTTTCGCCATGGCCCGGGGCGGGAGCGGGATCGAGGGCCCGGGCCGCTTCCCCGGGCCTGCCGGCCACCTGGGGCGGGGTCCTGAGCTCGGACGGTGGCGTGGGGGCGAGGGTGGCGTGGCTGGGTCTTAGGGGCCGTGCCAACTCAATGGTGGCTCCCAGTGGCTTCGGGCCAGCTTCTGTCGGGCGGGAGGGCCGGCCCGGTCTGCGTCTGAGCTGCGCCTAGCGCAGCGTGGGCGGGCAGGTGGGATGCCCGAGGGCCCGCGGTCCCCGGGCCCGGAAGCCTCCTGGGCCACTTCCCCGTGAGCGGCCTGCGGGATCTGGGGCGGGGCGCCAAGCGCCGAAAAGTTTGCTGGCTCCCGCCCGCCCTGGGCTGGGTGGTCGCCAGCACCTCCGCCACCCCCAGGTGCCCGAGACCTCCGTTCCCCTGCCTAGGCGGGCGGCGGGGCCCTGCCGGGACGGGCGGGCCGCTGGGCTGACGGTAAGGCCCAAGCGCCTGCGAAGCTGCGCCTCAAGAGGCAGCCCGCGACCCCGCCGGCATCCACTGCCGAAGCAGCCTAGAAGGGCCCGATCTCGCCGCGATCGCGGAAGCTAAGCAGGGTCGGGCCTGGTTAGAACTTGGATGGGAGACCTCTAGGGAAGACCGGGTGCTCCGGGCGTTTTGCCTCCCGCTCCGCCTTCTCCTTTTGTCGCTCGCGGCGTTCGCGGCTCTCTCCGCCCCCGCCCGGCACAGCTGCAAGCCCCACCTCCTCAGGCCCCTCCCACCACAGCCAGCGTCTGATGGGGCGCTCCCCGCCTGCCTGAGCGGCCAGGCGGCCAGAAGGCGTCCCTGGAAGGCAGAGGCACACCAGACGCTCCGGGCGTGGCCTGACGGGAACCAGACGTGGCCGCGGACCCGGGGGCCGTCCGTGCGGCCCGCGAGCCCCTCGACCTGCACCTGGCCGCCCCCACTGCAGCCCAGCCCCGGCGCCGCCACCTGTCTGCCGGGCTGGCTCTCCACAGCTCCATACGGAAAAAGCCGCCCCTCCGCCGTTTCGCCATGGCCCGGGGCGGGAGCGGGATCGAGGGCCCGGGCCGCTTCCCCGGGCCTGCCGGCCACCTGGGGCGGGGTCCTGAGCTCGGACGGTGGCGTGGGGGCGAGGGTGGCGTGGCTGGGTCTTAGGGGCCGTGCCAACTCAATGGTGGCTCCCAGTGGCTTCGGGCCAGCTTCTGTCGGGCGGGAGGGCCGGCCCGGTCTGCGTCTGAGCTGCGCCTAGCGCAGCGTGGGCGGGCAGGTGGGATGCCCGAGGGCCCGCGGTCCCCGGGCCCGGAAGCCTCCTGGGCCACTTCCCCGTGAGCGGCCTGCGGGATCTGGGGCGGGGCGCCAAGCGCCGAAAAGTTTGCTGGCTCCCGCCCGCCCTGGGCTGGGTGGTCGCCAGCACCTCCGCCACCCCCAGGTGCCCGAGACCTCCGTTCCCCTGCCTAGGCGGGCGGCGGGGCCCTGCCGGGACGGGCGGGCCGCTGGGCTGACGGTAAGGCCCAAGCGCCTGCGAAGCTGCGCCTCAAGAGGCAGCCCGCGACCCCGCCGGCATCCACTGCCGAAGCAGCCTAGAAGGGCCCGATCTCGCCGCGATCGCGGAAGCTAAGCAGGGTCGGGCCTGGTTAGAACTTGGATGGGAGACCTCTAGGGAAGACCGGGTGCTCCGGGCGTTTTGCCTCCCGCTCCGCCTTCTCCTTTTGTCGCTCGCGGCGTTCGCGGCTCTCTCCGCCCCCGCCCGGCACAGCTGCAAGCCCCACCTCCTCAGGCCCCTCCCACCACAGCCAGCGTCTGATGGGGCGCTCCCCGCCTGCCTGAGCGGCCAGGCGGCCAGAAGGCGTCCCTGGAAGGCAGAGGCACACCAGACGCTCCGGGCGTGGCCTGACGGGAACCAGACGTGGCCGCGGACCCGGGGGCCGTCCGTGCGGCCCGCGAGCCCCTCGACCTGCACCTGGCCGCCCCCACTGCAGCCCAGCCCCGGCGCCGCCACCTGTCTGCCGGGCTGGCTCTCCACAGCTCCATACGGAAAAAGCCGCCCCTCCGCCGTTTCGCCATGGCCCGGGGCGGGAGCGGGATCGAGGGCCCGGGCCGCTTCCCCGGGCCTGCCGGCCACCTGGGGCGGGGTCCTGAGCTCGGACGGTGGCGTGGGGGCGAGGGTGGCGTGGCTGGGTCTTAGGGGCCGTGCCAACTCAATGGTGGCTCCCAGTGGCTTCGGGCCAGCTTCTGTCGGGCGGGAGGGCCGGCCCGGTCTGCGTCTGAGCTGCGCCTAGCGCAGCGTGGGCGGGCAGGTGGGATGCCCGAGGGCCCGCGGTCCCCGGGCCCGGAAGCCTCCTGGGCCACTTCCCCGTGAGCGGCCTGCGGGATCTGGGGCGGGGCGCCAAGCGCCGAAAAGTTTGCTGGCTCCCGCCCGCCCTGGGCTGGGTGGTCGCCAGCACCTCCGCCACCCCCAGGTGCCCGAGACCTCCGTTCCCCTGCCTAGGCGGGCGGCGGGGCCCTGCCGGGACGGGCGGGCCGCTGGGCTGACGGTAAGGCCCAAGCGCCTGCGAAGCTGCGCCTCAAGAGGCAGCCCGCGACCCCGCCGGCATCCACTGCCGAAGCAGCCTAGAAGGGCCCGATCTCGCCGCGATCGCGGAAGCTAAGCAGGGTCGGGCCTGGTTAGAACTTGGATGGGAGACCTCTAGGGAAGACCGGGTGCTCCGGGCGTTTTGCCTCCCGCTCCGCCTTCTCCTTTTGTCGCTCGCGGCGTTCGCGGCTCTCTCCGCCCCCGCCCGGCACAGCTGCAAGCCCCACCTCCTCAGGCCCCTCCCACCACAGCCAGCGTCTGATGGGGCGCTCCCCGCCTGCCTGAGCGGCCAGGCGGCCAGAAGGCGTCCCTGGAAGGCAGAGGCACACCAGACGCTCCGGGCGTGGCCTGACGGGAACCAGACGTGGCCGCGGACCCGGGGGCCGTCCGTGCGGCCCGCGAGCCCCTCGACCTGCACCTGGCCGCCCCCACTGCAGCCCAGCCCCGGCGCCGCCACCTGTCTGCCGGGCTGGCTCTCCACAGCTCCATATGGAAAAAGCCGCCCCTCCGCCGTTTCGCCATGGCCCGGGGCGGGAGCGGGATCGAGGGCCCGGGCCGCTTCCCCGGGCCTGCCGGCCACCTGGGGCGGGGTCCTGAGCTCGGACGGTGGCGTGGGGGCGAGGGTGGCGTGGCTGGGTCTTAGGGGCCGTGCCAACTCAATGGTGGCTCCCAGTGGCTTCGGGCCAGCTTCTGTCGGGCGGGAGGGCCGGCCCGGTCTGCGTCTGAGCTGCGCCTAGCGCAGCGTGGGCGGGCAGGTGGGATGCCCGAGGGCCCGCGGTCCCCGGGCCCGGAAGCCTCCTGGGCCACTTCCCCGTGAGCGGCCTGCGGGATCTGGGGCGGGGCGCCAAGCGCCGAAAAGTTTGCTGGCTCCCGCCCGCCCTGGGCTGGGTGGTCGCCAGCACCTCCGCCACCCCCAGGTGCCCGAGACCTCCGTTCCCCTGCCTAGGCGGGCGGCGGGGCCCTGCCGGGACGGGCGGGCCGCTGGGCTGACGGTAAGGCCCAAGCGCCTGCGAAGCTGCGCCTCAAGAGGCAGCCCGCGACCCCGCCGGCATCCACTGCCGAAGCAGCCTAGAAGGGCCCGATCTCGCCGCGATCGCGGAAGCTAAGCAGGGTCGGGCCTGGTTAGAACTTGGATGGGAGACCTCTAGGGAAGACCGGGTGCTCCGGGCGTTTTGCCTCCCGCTCCGCCTTCTCCTTTTGTCGCTCGCGGCGTTCGCGGCTCTCTCCGCCCCCGCCCGGCACAGCTGCAAGCCCCACCTCCTCAGGCCCCTCCCACCACAGCCAGCGTCTGATGGGGCGCTCCCCGCCTGCCTGAGCGGCCAGGCGGCCAGAAGGCGTCCCTGGAAGGCAGAGGCACACCAGACGCTCCGGGCGTGGCCTGACGGGAACCAGACGTGGCCGCGGACCCGGGGGCCGTCCGTGCGGCCCGCGAGCCCCTCGACCTGCACCTGGCCGCCCCCACTGCAGCCCAGCCCCGGCGCCGCCACCTGTCTGCCGGGCTGGCTCTCCACAGCTCCATACGGAAAAAGCCGCCCCTCCGCCGTTTCGCCATGGCCCGGGGCGGGAGCGGGATCGAGGGCCCGGGCCGCTTCCCCGGGCCTGCCGGCCACCTGGGGCGGGGTCCTGAGCTCGGACGGTGGCGTGGGGGCGAGGGTGGCGTGGCTGGGTCTTAGGGGCCGTGCCAACTCAATGGTGGCTCCCAGTGGCTTCGGGCCAGCTTCTGTCGGGCGGGAGGGCCGGCCCGGTCTGCGTCTGAGCTGCGCCTAGCGCAGCGTGGGCGGGCAGGTGGGATGCCCGAGGGCCCGCGGTCCCCGGGCCCGGAAGCCTCCTGGGCCACTTCCCCGTGAGCGGCCTGCGGGATCTGGGGCGGGGCGCCAAGCGCCGAAAAGTTTGCTGGCTCCCGCCCGCCCTGGGCTGGGTGGTCGCCAGCACCTCCGCCACCCCCAGGTGCCCGAGACCTCCGTTCCCCTGCCTAGGCGGGCGGCGGGGCCCTGCCGGGACGGGCGGGCCGCTGGGCTGACGGTAAGGCCCAAGCGCCTGCGAAGCTGCGCCTCAAGAGGCAGCCCGCGACCCCGCCGGCATCCACTGCCGAAGCAGCCTAGAAGGGCCCGATCTCGCCGCGATCGCGGAAGCTAAGCAGGGTCGGGCCTGGTTAGAACTTGGATGGGAGACCTCTAGGGAAGACCGGGTGCTCCGGGCGTTTTGCCTCCCGCTCCGCCTTCTCCTTTTGTCGCTCGCGGCGTTCGCGGCTCTCTCCGCCCCCGCCCGGCACAGCTGCAAGCCCCACCTCCTCAGGCCCCTCCCACCACAGCCAGCGTCTGATGGGGCGCTCCCCGCCTGCCTGAGCGGCCAGGCGGCCAGAAGGCGTCCCTGGAAGGCAGAGGCACACCAGACGCTCCGGGCGTGGCCTGACGGGAACCAGACGTGGCCGCGGACCCGGGGGCCGTCCGTGCGGCCCGCGAGCCCCTCGACCTGCACCTGGCCGCCCCCACTGCAGCCCAGCCCCGGCGCCGCCACCTGTCTGCCGGGCTGGCTCTCCACAGCTCCATACGGAAAAAGCCGCCCCTCCGCCGTTTCGCCATGGCCCGGGGCGGGAGCGGGATCGAGGGCCCGGGCCGCTTCCCCGGGCCTGCCGGCCACCTGGGGCGGGGTCCTGAGCTCGGACGGTGGCGTGGGGGCGAGGGTGGCGTGGCTGGGTCTTAGGGGCCGTGCCAACTCAATGGTGGCTCCCAGTGGCTTCGGGCCAGCTTCTGTCGGGCGGGAGGGCCGGCCCGGTCTGCGTCTGAGCTGCGCCTAGCGCAGCGTGGGCGGGCAGGTGGGATGCCCGAGGGCCCGCGGTCCCCGGGCCCGGAAGCCTCCTGGGCCACTTCCCCGTGAGCGGCCTGCGGGATCTGGGGCGGGGCGCCAAGCGCCGAAAAGTTTGCTGGCTCCCGCCCGCCCTGGGCTGGGTGGTCGCCAGCACCTCCGCCACCCCCAGGTGCCCGAGACCTCCGTTCCCCTGCCTAGGCGGGCGGCGGGGCCCTGCCGGGACGGGCGGGCCGCTGGGCTGACGGTAAGGCCCAAGCGCCTGCGAAGCTGCGCCTCAAGAGGCAGCCCGCGACCCCGCCGGCATCCACTGCCGAAGCAGCCTAGAAGGGCCCGATCTCGCCGCGATCGCGGAAGCTAAGCAGGGTCGGGCCTGGTTAGAACTTGGATGGGAGACCTCTAGGGAAGACCGGGTGCTCCGGGCGTTTTGCCTCCCGCTCCGCCTTCTCCTTTTGTCGCTCGCGGCGTTCGCGGCTCTCTCCGCCCCCGCCCGGCACAGCTGCAAGCCCCACCTCCTCAGGCCCCTCCCACCACAGCCAGCGTCTGATGGGGCGCTCCCCGCCTGCCTGAGCGGCCAGGCGGCCAGAAGGCGTCCCTGGAAGGCAGAGGCACACCAGACGCTCCGGGCGTGGCCTGACGGGAACCAGACGTGGCCGCGGACCCGGGGGCCGTCCGTGCGGCCCGCGAGCCCCTCGACCTGCACCTGGCCGCCCCCACTGCAGCCCAGCCCCGGCGCCGCCACCTGTCTGCCGGGCTGGCTCTCCACAGCTCCATACGGAAAAAGCCGCCCCTCCGCCGTTTCGCCATGGCCCGGGGCGGGAGCGGGATCGAGGGCCCGGGCCGCTTCCCCGGGCCTGCCGGCCACCTGGGGCGGGGTCCTGAGCTCGGACGGTGGCGTGGGGGCGAGGGTGGCGTGGCTGGGTCTTAGGGGCCGTGCCAACTCAATGGTGGCTCCCAGTGGCTTCGGGCCAGCTTCTGTCGGGCGGGAGGGCCGGCCCGGTCTGCGTCTGAGCTGCGCCTAGCGCAGCGTGGGCGGGCAGGTGGGATGCCCGAGGGCCCGCGGTCCCCGGGCCCGGAAGCCTCCTGGGCCACTTCCCCGTGAGCGGCCTGCGGGATCTGGGGCGGGGCGCCAAGCGCCGAAAAGTTTGCTGGCTCCCGCCCGCCCTGGGCTGGGTGGTCGCCAGCACCTCCGCCACCCCCAGGTGCCCGAGACCTCCGTTCCCCTGCCTAGGCGGGCGGCGGGGCCCTGCCGGGACGGGCGGGCCGCTGGGCTGACGGTAAGGCCCAAGCGCCTGCGAAGCTGCGCCTCAAGAGGCAGCCCGCGACCCCGCCGGCATCCACTGCCGAAGCAGCCTAGAAGGGCCCGATCTCGCCGCGATCGCGGAAGCTAAGCAGGGTCGGGCCTGGTTAGAACTTGGATGGGAGACCTCTAGGGAAGACCGGGTGCTCCGGGCGTTTTGCCTCCCGCTCCGCCTTCTCCTTTTGTCGCTCGCGGCGTTCGCGGCTCTCTCCGCCCCCGCCCGGCACAGCTGCAAGCCCCACCTCCTCAGGCCCCTCCCACCACAGCCAGCGTCTGATGGGGCGCTCCCCGCCTGCCTGAGCGGCCAGGCGGCCAGAAGGCGTCCCTGGAAGGCAGAGGCACACCAGACGCTCCGGGCGTGGCCTGACGGGAACCAGACGTGGCCGCGGACCCGGGGGCCGTCCGTGCGGCCCGCGAGCCCCTCGACCTGCACCTGGCCGCCCCCACTGCAGCCCAGCCCCGGCGCCGCCACCTGTCTGCCGGGCTGGCTCTCCACAGCTCCATACGGAAAAAGCCGCCCCTCCGCCGTTTCGCCATGGCCCGGGGCGGGAGCGGGATCGAGGGCCCGGGCCGCTTCCCCGGGCCTGCCGGCCACCTGGGGCGGGGTCCTGAGCTCGGACGGTGGCGTGGGGGCGAGGGTGGCGTGGCTGGGTCTTAGGGGCCGTGCCAACTCAATGGTGGCTCCCAGTGGCTTCGGGCCAGCTTCTGTCGGGCGGGAGGGCCGGCCCGGTCTGCGTCTGAGCTGCGCCTAGCGCAGCGTGGGCGGGCAGGTGGGATGCCCGAGGGCCCGCGGTCCCCGGGCCCGGAAGCCTCCTGGGCCACTTCCCCGTGAGCGGCCTGCGGGATCTGGGGCGGGGCGCCAAGCGCCGAAAAGTTTGCTGGCTCCCGCCCGCCCTGGGCTGGGTGGTCGCCAGCACCTCCGCCACCGCCAGGTGCCCGAGACCTCCGTTCCCCTGCCTAGGCGGGCGGCGGGGCCCTGCCGGGACGGGCGGGCCGCTGGGCTGACGGTAAGGCCCAAGCGCCTGCGAAGCTGCGCCTCAAGAGGCAGCCCGCGACCCCGCCGGCATCCACTGCCGAAGCAGCCTAGAAGGGCCCGATCTCGCCGCGATCGCGGAAGCTAAGCAGGGTCGGGCCTGGTTAGAACTTGGATGGGAGACCTCTAGGGAAGACCGGGTGCTCCGGGCGTTTTGCCTCCCGCTCCGCCTTCTCCTTTTGTCGCTCGCGGCGTTCGCGGCTCTCTCCGCCCCCGCCCGGCACAGCTGCAAGCCCCACCTCCTCAGGCCCCTCCCACCACAGCCAGCGTCTGATGGGGCGCTCCCCGCCTGCCTGAGCGGCCAGGCGGCCAGAAGGCGTCCCTGGAAGGCAGAGGCACACCAGACGCTCCGGGCGTGGCCTGACGGGAACCAGACGTGGCCGCGGACCCGGGGGCCGTCCGTGCGGCCCGCGAGCCCCTCGACCTGCACCTGGCCGCCCCCACTGCAGCCCAGCCCCGGCGCCGCCACCTGTCTGCCGGGCTGGCTCTCCACAACTCCATACGGAAAAAGCCGCCCCTCCGCCGTTTCGCCATGGCCCGGGGCGGGAGCGGGATCGAGGGCCCGGGCCGCTTCCCCGGGCCTGCCGGCCACCTGGGGCGGGGTCCTGAGCTCGGACGGTGGCGTGGGGGCGAGGGTGGCGTGGCTGGGTCTTAGGGGCCGTGCCAACTCAATGGTGGCTCCCAGTGGCTTCGGGCCAGCTTCTGTCGGGCGGGAGGGCCGGCCCGGTCTGCGTCTGAGCTGCGCCTAGCGCAGCGTGGGCGGGCAGGTGGGATGCCCGAGGGCCCGCGGTCCCCGGGCCCGGAAGCCTCCTGGGCCACTTCCCCGTGAGCGGCCTGCGGGATCTGGGGCGGGGCGCCAAGCGCCGAAAAGTTTGCTGGCTCCCGCCCGCCCTGGGCTGGGTGGTCGCCAGCACCTCCGCCACCGCCAGGTGCCCGAGACCTCCGTTCCCCTGCCTAGGCGGGCGGCGGGGCCCTGCCGGGACGGGCGGGCCGCTGGGCTGACGGTAAGGCCCAAGCGCCTGCGAAGCTGCGCCTCAAGAGGCAGCCCGCGACCCCGCCGGCATCCACTGCCGAAGCAGCCTAGAAGGGCCCGATCTCGCCGCGATCGCGGAAGCTAAGCAGGGTCGGGCCTGGTTAGAACTTGGATGGGAGACCTCTAGGGAAGACCGGGTGCTCCGGGCGTTTTGCCTCCCGCTCCGCCTTCTCCTTTTGTCGCTCGCGGCGTTCGCGGCTCTCTCCGCCCCCGCCCGGCACAGCTGCAAGCCCCACCTCCTCAGGCCCCTCCCACCACAGCCAGCGTCTGATGGGGCGCTCCCCGCCTGCCTGAGCGGCCAGGCGGCCAGAAGGCGTCCCTGGAAGGCAGAGGCACACCAGACGCTCCGGGCGTGGCCTGACGGGAACCAGACGTGGCCGCGGACCCGGGGGCCGTCCGTGCGGCCCGCGAGCCCCTCGACCTGCACCTGGCCGCCCCCACTGCAGCCCAGCCCCGGCGCCGCCACCTGTCTGCCGGGCTGGCTCTCCACAGCTCCATACGGAAAAAGCCGCCCCTCCGCCGTTTCGCCATGGCCCGGGGCGGGAGCGGGATCGAGGGCCCGGGCCGCTTCCCCGGGCCTGCCGGCCACCTGGGGCGGGGTCCTGAGCTCGGACGGTGGCGTGGGGGCGAGGGTGGCGTGGCTGGGTCTTAGGGGCCGTGCCAACTCAATGGTGGCTCCCAGTGGCTTCGGGCCAGCTTCTGTCGGGCGGGAGGGCCGGCCCGGTCTGCGTCTGAGCTGCGCCTAGCGCAGCGTGGGCGGGCAGGTGGGATGCCCGAGGGCCCGCGGTCCCCGGGCCCGGAAGCCTCCTGGGCCACTTCCCCGTGAGCGGCCTGCGGGATCTGGGGCGGGGCGCCAAGCGCCGAAAAGTTTGCTGGCTCCCGCCCGCCCTGGGCTGGGTGGTCGCCAGCACCTCCGCCACCGCCAGGTGCCCGAGACCTCCGTTCCCCTGCCTAGGCGGGCGGCGGGGCCCTGCCGGGACGGGCGGGCCGCTGGGCTGACGGTAAGGCCCAAGCGCCTGCGAAGCTGCGCCTCAAGAGGCAGCCCGCGACCCCGCCGGCATCCACTGCCGAAGCAGCCTAGAAGGGCCCGATCTCGCCGCGATCGCGGAAGCTAAGCAGGGTCGGGCCTGGTTAGAACTTGGATGGGAGACCTCTAGGGAAGACCGGGTGCTCCGGGCGTTTTGCCTCCCGCTCCGCCTTCTCCTTTTGTCGCTCGCGGCGTTCGCGGCTCTCTCCGCCCCCGCCCGGCACAGCTGCAAGCCCCACCTCCTCAGGCCCCTCCCACCACAGCCAGCGTCTGATGGGGCGCTCCCCGCCTGCCTGAGCGGCCAGGCGGCCAGAAGGCGTCCCTGGAAGGCAGAGGCACACCAGACGCTCCGGGCGTGGCCTGACGGGAACCAGACGTGGCCGCGGACCCGGGGGCCGTCCGTGCGGCCCGCGAGCCCCTCGACCTGCACCTGGCCGCCCCCACTGCAGCCCAGCCCCGGCGCCGCCACCTGTCTGCCGGGCTGGCTCTCCACAACTCCATACGGAAAAAGCCGCCCCTCCGCCGTTTCGCCATGGCCCGGGGCGGGAGCGGGATCGAGGGCCCGGGCCGCTTCCCCGGGCCTGCCGGCCACCTGGGGCGGGGTCCTGAGCTCGGACGGTGGCGTGGGGGCGAGGGTGGCGTGGCTGGGTCTTAGGGGCCGTGCCAACTCAATGGTGGCTCCCAGTGGCTTCGGGCCAGCTTCTGTCGGGCGGGAGGGCCGGCCCGGTCTGCGTCTGAGCTGCGCCTAGCGCAGCGTGGGCGGGCAGGTGGGATGCCCGAGGGCCCGCGGTCCCCGGGCCCGGAAGCCTCCTGGGCCACTTCCCCGTGAGCGGCCTGCGGGATCTGGGGCGGGGCGCCAAGCGCCGAAAAGTTTGCTGGCTCCCGCCCGCCCTGGGCTGGGTGGTCGCCAGCACCTCCGCCACCGCCAGGTGCCCGAGACCTCCGTTCCCCTGCCTAGGCGGGCGGCGGGGCCCTGCCGGGACGGGCGGGCCGCTGGGCTGACGGTAAGGCCCAAGCGCCTGCGAAGCTGCGCCTCAAGAGGCAGCCCGCGACCCCGCCGGCATCCACTGCCGAAGCAGCCTAGAAGGGCCCGATCTCGCCGCGATCGCGGAAGCTAAGCAGGGTCGGGCCTGGTTAGAACTTGGATGGGAGACCTCTAGGGAAGACCGGGTGCTCCGGGCGTTTTGCCTCCCGCTCCGCCTTCTCCTTTTGTCGCTCGCGGCGTTCGCGGCTCTCTCCGCCCCCGCCCGGCACAGCTGCAAGCCCCACCTCCTCAGGCCCCTCCCACCACAGCCAGCGTCTGATGGGGCGCTCCCCGCCTGCCTGAGCGGCCAGGCGGCCAGAAGGCGTCCCTGGAAGGCAGAGGCACACCAGACGCTCCGGGCGTGGCCTGACGGGAACCAGACGTGGCCGCGGACCCGGGGGCCGTCCGTGCGGCCCGCGAGCCCCTCGACCTGCACCTGGCCGCCCCCACTGCAGCCCAGCCCCGGCGCCGCCACCTGTCTGCCGGGCTGGCTCTCCACAGCTCCATACGGAAAAAGCCGCCCCTCCGCCGTTTCGCCATGGCCCGGGGCGGGAGCGGGATCGAGGGCCCGGGCCGCTTCCCCGGGCCTGCCGGCCACCTGGGGCGGGGTCCTGAGCTCGGACGGTGGCGTGGGGGCGAGGGTGGCGTGGCTGGGTCTTAGGGGCCGTGCCAACTCAATGGTGGCTCCCAGTGGCTTCGGGCCAGCTTCTGTCGGGCGGGAGGGCCGGCCCGGTCTGCGTCTGAGCTGCGCCTAGCGCAGCGTGGGCGGGCAGGTGGGATGCCCGAGGGCCCGCGGTCCCCGGGCCCGGAAGCCTCCTGGGCCACTTCCCCGTGAGCGGCCTGCGGGATCTGGGGCGGGGCGCCAAGCGCCGAAAAGTTTGCTGGCTCCCGCCCGCCCTGGGCTGGGTGGTCGCCAGCACCTCCGCCACCGCCAGGTGCCCGAGACCTCCGTTCCCCTGCCTAGGCGGGCGGCGGGGCCCTGCCGGGACGGGCGGGCCGCTGGGCTGACGGTAAGGCCCAAGCGCCTGCGAAGCTGCGCCTCAAGAGGCAGCCCGCGACCCCGCCGGCATCCACTGCCGAAGCAGCCTAGAAGGGCCCGATCTCGCCGCGATCGCGGAAGCTAAGCAGGGTCGGGCCTGGTTAGAACTTGGATGGGAGACCTCTAGGGAAGACCGGGTGCTCCGGGCGTTTTGCCTCCCGCTCCGCCTTCTCCTTTTGTCGCTCGCGGCGTTCGCGGCTCTCTCCGCCCCCGCCCGGCACAGCTGCAAGCCCCACCTCCTCAGGCCCCTCCCACCACAGCCAGCGTCTGATGGGGCGCTCCCCGCCTGCCTGAGCGGCCAGGCGGCCAGAAGGCGTCCCTGGAAGGCAGAGGCACACCAGACGCTCCGGGCGTGGCCTGACGGGAACCAGACGTGGCCGCGGACCCGGGGGCCGTCCGTGCGGCCCGCGAGCCCCTCGACCTGCACCTGGCCGCCCCCACTGCAGCCCAGCCCCGGCGCCGCCACCTGTCTGCCGGGCTGGCTCTCCACAGCTCCATACGGAAAAAGCCGCCCCTCCGCCGTTTCGCCATGGCCCGGGGCGGGAGCGGGATCGAGGGCCCGGGCCGCTTCCCCGGGCCTGCCGGCCACCTGGGGCGGGGTCCTGAGCTCGGACGGTGGCGTGGGGGCGAGGGTGGCGTGGCTGGGTCTTAGGGGCCGTGCCAACTCAATGGTGGCTCCCAGTGGCTTCGGGCCAGCTTCTGTCGGGCGGGAGGGCCGGCCCGGTCTGCGTCTGAGCTGCGCCTAGCGCAGCGTGGGCGGGCAGGTGGGATGCCCGAGGGCCCGCGGTCCCCGGGCCCGGAAGCCTCCTGGGCCACTTCCCCGTGAGCGGCCTGCGGGATCTGGGGCGGGGCGCCAAGCGCCGAAAAGTTTGCTGGCTCCCGCCCGCCCTGGGCTGGGTGGTCGCCAGCACCTCCGCCACCCCCAGGTGCCCGAGACCTCCGTTCCCCTGCCTAGGCGGGCGGCGGGGCCCTGCCGGGACGGGCGGGCCGCTGGGCTGACGGTAAGGCCCAAGCGCCTGCGAAGCTGCGCCTCAAGAGGCAGCCCGCGACCCCGCCGGCATCCACTGCCGAAGCAGCCTAGAAGGGCCCGATCTCGCCGCGATCGCGGAAGCTAAGCAGGGTCGGGCCTGGTTAGAACTTGGATGGGAGACCTCTAGGGAAGACCGGGTGCTCCGGGCGTTTTGCCTCCCGCTCCGCCTTCTCCTTTTGTCGCTCGCGGCGTTCGCGGCTCTCTCCGCCCCCGCCCGGCACAGCTGCAAGCCCCACCTCCTCAGGCCCCTCCCACCACAGCCAGCGTCTGATGGGGCGCTCCCCGCCTGCCTGAGCGGCCAGGCGGCCAGAAGGCGTCCCTGGAAGGCAGAGGCACACCAGACGCTCCGGGCGTGGCCTGACGGGAACCAGACGTGGCCGCGGACCCGGGGGCCGTCCGTGCGGCCCGCGAGCCCCTCGACCTGCACCTGGCCGCCCCCACTGCAGCCCAGCCCCGGCGCCGCCACCTGTCTGCCGGGCTGGCTCTCCACAGCTCCATACGGAAAAAGCCGCCCCTCCGCCGTTTCGCCATGGCCCGGGGCGGGAGCGGGATCGAGGGCCCGGGCCGCTTCCCCGGGCCTGCCGGCCACCTGGGGCGGGGTCCTGAGCTCGGACGGTGGCGTGGGGGCGAGGGTGGCGTGGCTGGGTCTTAGGGGCCGTGCCAACTCAATGGTGGCTCCCAGTGGCTTCGGGCCAGCTTCTGTCGGGCGGGAGGGCCGGCCCGGTCTGCGTCTGAGCTGCGCCTAGCGCAGCGTGGGCGGGCAGGTGGGATGCCCGAGGGCCCGCGGTCCCCGGGCCCGGAAGCCTCCTGGGCCACTTCCCCGTGAGCGGCCTGCGGGATCTGGGGCGGGGCGCCAAGCGCCGAAATGTTTGCTGGCTCCCGCCCGCCCTGGGCTGGGTGGTCGCCAGCACCTCCGCCACCCCCAGGTGCCCGAGACCTCCGTTCCCCTGCCTAGGCGGGCGGCGGGGCCCTGCCGGGACGGGCGGGCCGCTGGGCTGACGGTAAGGCCCAAGCGCCTGCGAAGCTGCGCCTCAAGAGGCAGCCCGCGACCCCGCCGGCATCCACTGCCGAAGCAGCCTAGAAGGGCCCGATCTCGCCGCGATCGCGGAAGCTAAGCAGGGTCGGGCCTGGTTAGAACTTGGATGGGAGACCTCTAGGGAAGACCGGGTGCTCCGGGCGTTTTGCCTCCCGCTCCGCCTTCTCCTTTTGTCGCTCGCGGCGTTCGCGGCTCTCTCCGCCCCCGCCCGGCACAGCTGCAAGCCCCACCTCCTCAGGCCCCTCCCACCACAGCCAGCGTCTGATGGGGCGCTCCCCGCCTGCCTGAGCGGCCAGGCGGCCAGAAGGCGTCCCTGGAAGGCAGAGGCACACCAGACGCTCCGGGCGTGGCCTGACGGGAACCAGACGTGGCCGCGGACCCGGGGGCCGTCCGTGCGGCCCGCGAGCCCCTCGACCTGCACCTGGCCGCCCCCACTGCAGCCCAGCCCCGGCGCCGCCACCTGTCTGCCGGGCTGGCTCTCCACAGCTCCATACGGAAAAAGCCGCCCCTCCGCCGTTTCGCCATGGCCCGGGGCGGGAGCGGGATCGAGGGCCCGGGCCGCTTCCCCGGGCCTGCCGGCCACCTGGGGCGGGGTCCTGAGCTCGGACGGTGGCGTGGGGGCGAGGGTGGCGTGGCTGGGTCTTAGGGGCCGTGCCAACTCAATGGTGGCTCCCAGTGGCTTCGGGCCAGCTTCTGTCGGGCGGGAGGGCCGGCCCGGTCTGCGTCTGAGCTGCGCCTAGCGCAGCGTGGGCGGGCAGGTGGGATGCCCGAGGGCCCGCGGTCCCCGGGCCCGGAAGCCTCCTGGGCCACTTCCCCGTGAGCGGCCTGCGGGATCTGGGGCGGGGCGCCAAGCGCCGAAAAGTTTGCTGGCTCCCGCCCGCCCTGGGCTGGGTGGTCGCCAGCACCTCCGCCACCGCCAGGTGCCCGAGACCTCCGTTCCCCTGCCTAGGCGGGCGGCGGGGCCCTGCCGGGACGGGCGGGCCGCTGGGCTGACGGTAAGGCCCAAGCGCCTGCGAAGCTGCGCCTCAAGAGGCAGCCCGCGACCCCGCCGGCATCCACTGCCGAAGCAGCCTAGAAGGGCCCGATCTCGCCGCGATCGCGGAAGCTAAGCAGGGTCGGGCCTGGTTAGAACTTGGATGGGAGACCTCTAGGGAAGACCGGGTGCTCCGGGCGTTTTGCCTCCCGCTCCGCCTTCTCCTTTTGTCGCTCGCGGCGTTCGCGGCTCTCTCCGCCCCCGCCCGGCACAGCTGCAAGCCCCACCTCCTCAGGCCCCTCCCACCACAGCCAGCGTCTGATGGGGCGCTCCCCGCCTGCCTGAGCGGCCAGGCGGCCAGAAGGCGTCCCTGGAAGGCAGAGGCACACCAGACGCTCCGGGCGTGGCCTGACGGGAACCAGACGTGGCCGCGGACCCGGGGGCCGTCCGTGCGGCCCGCGAGCCCCTCGACCTGCACCTGGCCGCCCCCACTGCAGCCCAGCCCCGGCGCCGCCACCTGTCTGCCGGGCTGGCTCTCCACAGCTCCATACGGAAAAAGCCGCCCCTCCGCCGTTTCGCCATGGCCCGGGGCGGGAGCGGGATCGAGGGCCCGGGCCGCTTCCCCGGGCCTGCCGGCCACCTGGGGCGGGGTCCTGAGCTCGGACGGTGGCGTGGGGGCGAGGGTGGCGTGGCTGGGTCTTAGGGGCCGTGCCAACTCAATGGTGGCTCCCAGTGGCTTCGGGCCAGCTTCTGTCGGGCGGGAGGGCCGGCCCGGTCTGCGTCTGAGCTGCGCCTAGCGCAGCGTGGGCGGGCAGGTGGGATGCCCGAGGGCCCGCGGTCCCCGGGCCCGGAAGCCTCCTGGGCCACTTCCCCGTGAGCGGCCTGCGGGATCTGGGGCGGGGCGCCAAGCGCCGAAAAGTTTGCTGGCTCCCGCCCGCCCTGGGCTGGGTGGTCGCCAGCACCTCCGCCACCCCCAGGTGCCCGAGACCTCCGTTCCCCTGCCTAGGCGGGCGGCGGGGCCCTGCCGGGACGGGCGGGCCGCTGGGCTGACGGTAAGGCCCAAGCGCCTGCGAAGCTGCGCCTCAAGAGGCAGCCCGCGACCCCGCCGGCATCCACTGCCGAAGCAGCCTAGAAGGGCCCGATCTCGCCGCGATCGCGGAAGCTAAGCAGGGTCGGGCCTGGTTAGAACTTGGATGGGAGACCTCTAGGGAAGACCGGGTGCTCCGGGCGTTTTGCCTCCCGCTCCGCCTTCTCCTTTTGTCGCTCGCGGCGTTCGCGGCTCTCTCCGCCCCCGCCCGGCACAGCTGCAAGCCCCACCTCCTCAGGCCCCTCCCACCACAGCCAGCGTCTGATGGGGCGCTCCCCGCCTGCCTGAGCGGCCAGGCGGCCAGAAGGCGTCCCTGGAAGGCAGAGGCACACCAGACGCTCCGGGCGTGGCCTGACGGGAACCAGACGTGGCCGCGGACCCGGGGGCCGTCCGTGCGGCCCGCGAGCCCCTCGACCTGCACCTGGCCGCCCCCACTGCAGCCCAGCCCCGGCGCCGCCACCTGTCTGCCGGGCTGGCTCTCCACAGCTCCATACGGAAAAAGCCGCCCCTCCGCCGTTTCGCCATGGCCCGGGGCGGGAGCGGGATCGAGGGCCCGGGCCGCTTCCCCGGGCCTGCCGGCCACCTGGGGCGGGGTCCTGAGCTCGGACGGTGGCGTGGGGGCGAGGGTGGCGTGGCTGGGTCTTAGGGGCCGTGCCAACTCAATGGTGGCTCCCAGTGGCTTCGGGCCAGCTTCTGTCGGGCGGGAGGGCCGGCCCGGTCTGCGTCTGAGCTGCGCCTAGCGCAGCGTGGGCGGGCAGGTGGGATGCCCGAGGGCCCGCGGTCCCCGGGCCCGGAAGCCTCCTGGGCCACTTCCCCGTGAGCGGCCTGCGGGATCTGGGGCGGGGCGCCAAGCGCCGAAAAGTTTGCTGGCTCCCGCCCGCCCTGGGCTGGGTGGTCGCCAGCACCTCCGCCACCGCCAGGTGCCCGAGACCTCCGTTCCCCTGCCTAGGCGGGCGGCGGGGCCCTGCCGGGACGGGCGGGCCGCTGGGCTGACGGTAAGGCCCAAGCGCCTGCGAAGCTGCGCCTCAAGAGGCAGCCCGCGACCCCGCCGGCATCCACTGCCGAAGCAGCCTAGAAGGGCCCGATCTCGCCGCGATCGCGGAAGCTAAGCAGGGTCGGGCCTGGTTAGAACTTGGATGGGAGACCTCTAGGGAAGACCGGGTGCTCCGGGCGTTTTGCCTCCCGCTCCGCCTTCTCCTTTTGTCGCTCGCGGCGTTCGCGGCTCTCTCCGCCCCCGCCCGGCACAGCTGCAAGCCCCACCTCCTCAGGCCCCTCCCACCACAGCCAGCGTCTGATGGGGCGCTCCCCGCCTGCCTGAGCGGCCAGGCGGCCAGAAGGCGTCCCTGGAAGGCAGAGGCACACCAGACGCTCCGGGCGTGGCCTGACGGGAACCAGACGTGGCCGCGGACCCGGGGGCCGTCCGTGCGGCCCGCGAGCCCCTCGACCTGCACCTGGCCGCCCCCACTGCAGCCCAGCCCCGGCGCCGCCACCTGTCTGCCGGGCTGGCTCTCCACAGCTCCATACGGAAAAAGCCGCCCCTCCGCCGTTTCGCCATGGCCCGGGGCGGGAGCGGGATCGAGGGCCCGGGCCGCTTCCCCGGGCCTGCCGGCCACCTGGGGCGGGGTCCTGAGCTCGGACGGTGGCGTGGGGGCGAGGGTGGCGTGGCTGGGTCTTAGGGGCCGTGCCAACTCAATGGTGGCTCCCAGTGGCTTCGGGCCAGCTTCTGTCGGGCGGGAGGGCCGGCCCGGTCTGCGTCTGAGCTGCGCCTAGCGCAGCGTGGGCGGGCAGGTGGGATGCCCGAGGGCCCGCGGTCCCCGGGCCCGGAAGCCTCCTGGGCCACTTCCCCGTGAGCGGCCTGCGGGATCTGGGGCGGGGCGCCAAGCGCCGAAAAGTTTGCTGGCTCCCGCCCGCCCTGGGCTGGGTGGTCGCCAGCACCTCCGCCACCCCCAGGTGCCCGAGACCTCCGTTCCCCTGCCTAGGCGGGCGGCGGGGCCCTGCCGGGACGGGCGGGCCGCTGGGCTGACGGTAAGGCCCAAGCGCCTGCGAAGCTGCGCCTCAAGAGGCAGCCCGCGACCCCGCCGGCATCCACTGCCGAAGCAGCCTAGAAGGGCCCGATCTCGCCGCGATCGCGGAAGCTAAGCAGGGTCGGGCCTGGTTAGAACTTGGATGGGAGACCTCTAGGGAAGACCGGGTGCTCCGGGCGTTTTGCCTCCCGCTCCGCCTTCTCCTTTTGTCGCTCGCGGCGTTCGCGGCTCTCTCCGCCCCCGCCCGGCACAGCTGCAAGCCCCACCTCCTCAGGCCCCTCCCACCACAGCCAGCGTCTGATGGGGCGCTCCCCGCCTGCCTGAGCGGCCAGGCGGCCAGAAGGCGTCCCTGGAAGGCAGAGGCACACCAGACGCTCCGGGCGTGGCCTGACGGGAACCAGACGTGGCCGCGGACCCGGGGGCCGTCCGTGCGGCCCGCGAGCCCCTCGACCTGCACCTGGCCGCCCCCACTGCAGCCCAGCCCCGGCGCCGCCACCTGTCTGCCGGGCTGGCTCTCCACAGCTCCATACGGAAAAAGCCGCCCCTCCGCCGTTTCGCCATGGCCCGGGGCGGGAGCGGGATCGAGGGCCCGGGCCGCTTCCCCGGGCCTGCCGGCCACCTGGGGCGGGGTCCTGAGCTCGGACGGTGGCGTGGGGGCGAGGGTGGCGTGGCTGGGTCTTAGGGGCCGTGCCAACTCAATGGTGGCTCCCAGTGGCTTCGGGCCAGCTTCTGTCGGGCGGGAGGGCCGGCCCGGTCTGCGTCTGAGCTGCGCCTAGCGCAGCGTGGGCGGGCAGGTGGGATGCCCGAGGGCCCGCGGTCCCCGGGCCCGGAAGCCTCCTGGGCCACTTCCCCGTGAGCGGCCTGCGGGATCTGGGGCGGGGCGCCAAGCGCCGAAAAGTTTGCTGGCTCCCGCCCGCCCTGGGCTGGGTGGTCGCCAGCACCTCCGCCACCGCCAGGTGCCCGAGACCTCCGTTCCCCTGCCTAGGCGGGCGGCGGGGCCCTGCCGGGACGGGCGGGCCGCTGGGCTGACGGTAAGGCCCAAGCGCCTGCGAAGCTGCGCCTCAAGAGGCAGCCCGCGACCCCGCCGGCATCCACTGCCGAAGCAGCCTAGAAGGGCCCGATCTCGCCGCGATCGCGGAAGCTAAGCAGGGTCGGGCCTGGTTAGAACTTGGATGGGAGACCTCTAGGGAAGACCGGGTGCTCCGGGCGTTTTGCCTCCCGCTCCGCCTTCTCCTTTTGTCGCTCGCGGCGTTCGCGGCTCTCTCCGCCCCCGCCCGGCACAGCTGCAAGCCCCACCTCCTCAGGCCCCTCCCACCACAGCCAGCGTCTGATGGGGCGCTCCCCGCCTGCCTGAGCGGCCAGGCGGCCAGAAGGCGTCCCTGGAAGGCAGAGGCACACCAGACGCTCCGGGCGTGGCCTGACGGGAACCAGACGTGGCCGCGGACCCGGGGGCCGTCCGTGCGGCCCGCGAGCCCCTCGACCTGCACCTGGCCGCCCCCACTGCAGCCCAGCCCCGGCGCCGCCACCTGTCTGCCGGGCTGGCTCTCCACAGCTCCATACGGAAAAAGCCGCCCCTCCGCCGTTTCGCCATGGCCCGGGGCGGGAGCGGGATCGAGGGCCCGGGCCGCTTCCCCGGGCCTGCCGGCCACCTGGGGCGGGGTCCTGAGCTCGGACGGTGGCGTGGGGGCGAGGGTGGCGTGGCTGGGTCTTAGGGGCCGTGCCAACTCAATGGTGGCTCCCAGTGGCTTCGGGCCAGCTTCTGTCGGGCGGGAGGGCCGGCCCGGTCTGCGTCTGAGCTGCGCCTAGCGCAGCGTGGGCGGGCAGGTGGGATGCCCGAGGGCCCGCGGTCCCCGGGCCCGGAAGCCTCCTGGGCCACTTCCCCGTGAGCGGCCTGCGGGATCTGGGGCGGGGCGCCAAGCGCCGAAAAGTTTGCTGGCTCCCGCCCGCCCTGGGCTGGGTGGTCGCCAGCACCTCCGCCACCGCCAGGTGCCCGAGACCTCCGTTCCCCTGCCTAGGCGGGCGGCGGGGCCCTGCCGGGACGGGCGGGCCGCTGGGCTGACGGTAAGGCCCAAGCGCCTGCGAAGCTGCGCCTCAAGAGGCAGCCCGCGACCCCGCCGGCATCCACTGCCGAAGCAGCCTAGAAGGGCCCGATCTCGCCGCGATCGCGGAAGCTAAGCAGGGTCGGGCCTGGTTAGAACTTGGATGGGAGACCTCTAGGGAAGACCGGGTGCTCCGGGCGTTTTGCCTCCCGCTCCGCCTTCTCCTTTTGTCGCTCGCGGCGTTCGCGGCTCTCTCCGCCCCCGCCCGGCACAGCTGCAAGCCCCACCTCCTCAGGCCCCTCCCACCACAGCCAGCGTCTGATGGGGCGCTCCCCGCCTGCCTGAGCGGCCAGGCGGCCAGAAGGCGTCCCTGGAAGGCAGAGGCACACCAGACGCTCCGGGCGTGGCCTGACGGGAACCAGACGTGGCCGCGGACCCGGGGGCCGTCCGTGCGGCCCGCGAGCCCCTCGACCTGCACCTGGCCGCCCCCACTGCAGCCCAGCCCCGGCGCCGCCACCTGTCTGCCGGGCTGGCTCTCCACAGCTCCATACGGAAAAAGCCGCCCCTCCGCCGTTTCGCCATGGCCCGGGGCGGGAGCGGGATCGAGGGCCCGGGCCGCTTCCCCGGGCCTGCCGGCCACCTGGGGCGGGGTCCTGAGCTCGGACGGTGGCGTGGGGGCGAGGGTGGCGTGGCTGGGTCTTAGGGTCCGTGCCAACTCAATGGTGGCTCCCAGTGGCTTCGGGCCAGCTTCTGTCGGGCGGGAGGGCCGGCCCGGTCTGCGTCTGAGCTGCGCCTAGCGCAGCGTGGGCGGGCAGGTGGGATGCCCGAGGGCCCGCGGTCCCCGGGCCCGGAAGCCTCCTGGGCCACTTCCCCGTGAGCGGCCTGCGGGATCTGGGGCGGGGCGCCAAGCGCCGAAAAGTTTGCTGGCTCCCGCCCGCCCTGGGCTGGGTGGTCGCCAGCACCTCCGCCACCCCCAGGTGCCCGAGACCTCCGTTCCCCTGCCTAGGCGGGCGGCGGGGCCCTGCCGGGACGGGCGGGCCGCTGGGCTGACGGTAAGGCCCAAGCGCCTGCGAAGCTGCGCCTCAAGAGGCAGCCCGCGACCCCGCCGGCATCCACTGCCGAAGCAGCCTAGAAGGGCCCGATCTCGCCGCGATCGCGGAAGCTAAGCAGGGTCGGGCCTGGTTAGAACTTGGATGGGAGACCTCTAGGGAAGACCGGGTGCTCCGGGCGTTTTGCCTCCCGCTCCGCCTTCTCCTTTTGTCGCTCGCGGCGTTCGCGGCTCTCTCCGCCCCCGCCCGGCACAGCTGCAAGCCCCACCTCCTCAGGCCCCTCCCACCACAGCCAGCGTCTGATGGGGCGCTCCCCGCCTGCCTGAGCGGCCAGGCGGCCAGAAGGCGTCCCTGGAAGGCAGAGGCACACCAGACGCTCCGGGCGTGGCCTGACGGGAACCAGACGTGGCCGCGGACCCGGGGGCCGTCCGTGCGGCCCGCGAGCCCCTCGACCTGCACCTGGCCGCCCCCACTGCAGCCCAGCCCCGGCGCCGCCACCTGTCTGCCGGGCTGGCTCTCCACAGCTCCATACGGAAAAAGCCGCCCCTCCGCCGTTTCGCCATGGCCCGGGGCGGGAGCGGGATCGAGGGCCCGGGCCGCTTCCCCGGGCCTGCCGGCCACCTGGGGCGGGGTCCTGAGCTCGGACGGTGGCGTGGGGGCGAGGGTGGCGTGGCTGGGTCTTAGGGGCCGTGCCAACTCAATGGTGGCTCCCAGTGGCTTCGGGCCAGCTTCTGTCGGGCGGGAGGGCCGGCCCGGTCTGCGTCTGAGCTGCGCCTAGCGCAGCGTGGGCGGGCAGGTGGGATGCCCGAGGGCCCGCGGTCCCCGGGCCCGGAAGCCTCCTGGGCCACTTCCCCGTGAGCGGCCTGCGGGATCTGGGGCGGGGCGCCAAGCGCCGAAAAGTTTGCTGGCTCCCGCCCGCCCTGGGCTGGGTGGTCGCCAGCACCTCCGCCACCGCCAGGTGCCCGAGACCTCCGTTCCCCTGCCTAGGCGGGCGGCGGGGCCCTGCCGGGACGGGCGGGCCGCTGGGCTGACGGTAAGGCCCAAGCGCCTGCGAAGCTCGCCTCAAGAGGCAGCCCGCGACCCCGCCGGCATCCACTGCCGAAGCAGCCTAGAAGGGCCCGATCTCGCCGCGATCGCGGAAGCTAAGCAGGGTCGGGCCTGGTTAGAACTTGGATGGGAGACCTCTAGGGAAGACCGGGTGCTCCGGGCGTTTTGCCTCCCGCTCCGCCTTCTCCTTTTGTCGCTCGCGGCGTTCGCGGCTCTCTCCGCCCCCGCCCGGCACAGCTGCAAGCCCCACCTCCTCAGGCCCCTCCCACCACAGCCAGCGTCTGATGGGGCGCTCCCCGCCTGCCTGAGCGGCCAGGCGGCCAGAAGGCGTCCCTGGAAGGCAGAGGCACACCAGACGCTCCGGGCGTGGCCTGACGGGAACCAGACGTGGCCGCGGACCCGGGGGCCGTCCGTGCGGCCCGCGAGCCCCTCGACCTGCACCTGGCCGCCCCCACTGCAGCCCAGCCCCGGCGCCGCCACCTGTCTGCCGGGCTGGCTCTCCACAGCTCCATACGGAAAAAGCCGCCCCTCCGCCGTTTCGCCATGGCCCGGGGCGGGAGCGGGATCGAGGGCCCGGGCCGCTTCCCCGGGCCTGCCGGCCACCTGGGGCGGGGTCCTGAGCTCGGACGGTGGCGTGGGGGCGAGGGTGGCGTGGCTGGGTCTTAGGGGCCGTGCCAACTCAATGGTGGCTCCCAGTGGCTTCGGGCCAGCTTCTGTCGGGCGGGAGGGCCGGCCCGGTCTGCGTCTGAGCTGCGCCTAGCGCAGCGTGGGCGGGCAGGTGGGATGCCCGAGGGCCCGCGGTCCCCGGGCCCGGAAGCCTCCTGGGCCACTTCCCCGTGAGCGGCCTGCGGGATCTGGGGCGGGGCGCCAAGCGCCGAAAAGTTTGCTGGCTCCCGCCCGCCCTGGGCTGGGTGGTCGCCAGCACCTCCGCCACCGCCAGGTGCCCGAGACCTCCGTTCCCCTGCCTAGGCGGGCGGCGGGGCCCTGCCGGGACGGGCGGGCCGCTGGGCTGACGGTAAGGCCCAAGCGCCTGCGAAGCTGCGCCTCAAGAGGCAGCCCGCGACCCCGCCGGCATCCACTGCCGAAGCAGCCTAGAAGGGCCCGATCTCGCCGCGATCGCGGAAGCTAAGCAGGGTCGGGCCTGGTTAGAACTTGGATGGGAGACCTCTAGGGAAGACCGGGTGCTCCGGGCGTTTTGCCTCCCGCTCCGCCTTCTCCTTTTGTCGCTCGCGGCGTTCGCGGCTCTCTCCGCCCCCGCCCGGCACAGCTGCAAGCCCCACCTCCTCAGGCCCCTCCCACCACAGCCAGCGTCTGATGGGGCGCTCCCCGCCTGCCTGAGCGGCCAGGCGGCCAGGAGGCGTCCCTGGAAGGCAGAGGCACACCAGACGCTCCGGGCGTGGCCTGACGGGAACCAGACGTGGCCGCGGACCCGGGGGCCGTCCGTGCGGCCCGCGAGCCCCTCGACCTGCACCTGGCCGCCCCCACTGCAGCCCAGCCCCGGCGCCGCCACCTGTCTGCCGGGCTGGCTCTCCACAGCTCCATACGGAAAAAGCCGCCCCTCCGCCGTTTCGCCATGGCCCGGGGCGGGAGCGGGATCGAGGGCCCGGGCCGCTTCCCCGGGCCTGCCGGCCACCTGGGGCGGGGTCCTGAGCTCGGACGGTGGCGTGGGGGCGAGGGTGGCGTGGCTGGGTCTTAGGGGCCGTGCCAACTCAATGGTGGCTCCCAGTGGCTTCGGGCCAGCTTCTGTCGGGCGGGAGGGCCGGCCCGGTCTGCGTCTGAGCTGCGCCTAGCGCAGCGTGGGCGGGCAGGTGGGATGCCCGAGGGCCCGCGGTCCCCGGGCCCGGAAGCCTCCTGGGCCACTTCCCCGTGAGCGGCCTGCGGGATCTGGGGCGGGGCGCCAAGCGCCGAAAAGTTTGCTGGCTCCCGCCCGCCCTGGGCTGGGTGGTCGCCAGCACCTCCGCCACCGCCAGGTGCCCGAGACCTCCGTTCCCCTGCCTAGGCGGGCGGCGGGGCCCTGCCGGGACGGGCGGGCCGCTGGGCTGACGGTAAGGCCCAAGCGCCTGCGAAGCTGCGCCTCAAGAGGCAGCCCGCGACCCCGCCGGCATCCACTGCCGAAGCAGCCTAGAAGGGCCCGATCTCGCCGCGATCGCGGAAGCTAAGCAGGGTCGGGCCTGGTTAGAACTTGGATGGGAGACCTCTAGGGAAGACCGGGTGCTCCGGGCGTTTTGCCTCCCGCTCCGCCTTCTCCTTTTGTCGCTCGCGGCGTTCGCGGCTCTCTCCGCCCCCGCCCGGCACAGCTGCAAGCCCCACCTCCTCAGGCCCCTCCCACCACAGCCAGCGTCTGATGGGGCGCTCCCCGCCTGCCTGAGCGGCCAGGCGGCCAGAAGGCGTCCCTGGAAGGCAGAGGCACACCAGACGCTCCGGGCGTGGCCTGACGGGAACCAGACGTGGCCGCGGACCCGGGGGCCGTCCGTGCGGCCCGCGAGCCCCTCGACCTGCACCTGGCCGCCCCCACTGCAGCCCAGCCCCGGCGCCGCCACCTGTCTGCCGGGCTGGCTCTCCACAGCTCCATACGGAAAAAGCCGCCCCTCCGCCGTTTCGCCATGGCCCGGGGCGGGAGCGGGATCGAGGGCCCGGGCCGCTTCCCCGGGCCTGCCGGCCACCTGGGGCGGGGTCCTGAGCTCGGACGGTGGCGTGGGGGCGAGGGTGGCGTGGCTGGGTCTTAGGGGCCGTGCCAACTCAATGGTGGCTCCCAGTGGCTTCGGGCCAGCTTCTGTCGGGCGGGAGGGCCGGCCCGGTCTGCGTCTGAGCTGCGCCTAGCGCAGCGTGGGCGGGCAGGTGGGATGCCCGAGGGCCCGCGGTCCCCGGGCCCGGAAGCCTCCTGGGCCACTTCCCCGTGAGCGGCCTGCGGGATCTGGGGCGGGGCGCCAAGCGCCGAAAAGTTTGCTGGCTCCCGCCCGCCCTGGGCTGGGTGGTCGCCAGCACCTCCGCCACCGCCAGGTGCCCGAGACCTCCGTTCCCCTGCCTAGGCGGGCGGCGGGGCCCTGCCGGGACGGGCGGGCCGCTGGGCTGACGGTAAGGCCCAAGCGCCTGCGAAGCTGCGCCTCAAGAGGCAGCCCGCGACCCCGCCGGCATCCACTGCCGAAGCAGCCTAGAAGGGCCCGATCTCGCCGCGATCGCGGAAGCTAAGCAGGGTCGGGCCTGGTTAGAACTTGGATGGGAGACCTCTAGGGAAGACCGGGTGCTCCGGGCGTTTTGCCTCCCGCTCCGCCTTCTCCTTTTGTCGCTCGCGGCGTTCGCGGCTCTCTCCGCCCCCGCCCGGCACAGCTGCAAGCCCCACCTCCTCAGGCCCCTCCCACCACAGCCAGCGTCTGATGGGGCGCTCCCCGCCTGCCTGAGCGGCCAGGCGGCCAGAAGGCGTCCCTGGAAGGCAGAGGCACACCAGACGCTCCGGGCGTGGCCTGACGGGAACCAGACGTGGCCGCGGACCCGGGGGCCGTCCGTGCGGCCCGCGAGCCCCTCGACCTGCACCTGGCCGCCCCCACTGCAGCCCAGCCCCGGCGCCGCCACCTGTCTGCCGGGCTGGCTCTCCACAGCTCCATACGGAAAAAGCCGCCCCTCCGCCGTTTCGCCATGGCCCGGGGCGGGAGCGGGATCGAGGGCCCGGGCCGCTTCCCCGGGCCTGCCGGCCACCTGGGGCGGGGTCCTGAGCTCGGACGGTGGCGTGGGGGCGAGGGTGGCGTGGCTGGGTCTTAGGGGCCGTGCCAACTCAATGGTGGCTCCCAGTGGCTTCGGGCCAGCTTCTGTCGGGCGGGAGGGCCGGCCCGGTCTGCGTCTGAGCTGCGCCTAGCGCAGCGTGGGCGGGCAGGTGGGATGCCCGAGGGCCCGCGGTCCCCGGGCCCGGAAGCCTCCTGGGCCACTTCCCCGTGAGCGGCCTGCGGGATCTGGGGCGGGGCGCCAAGCGCCGAAAAGTTTGCTGGCTCCCGCCCGCCCTGGGCTGGGTGGTCGCCAGCACCTCCGCCACCGCCAGGTGCCCGAGACCTCCGTTCCCCTGCCTAGGCGGGCGGCGGGGCCCTGCCGGGACGGGCGGGCCGCTGGGCTGACGGTAAGGCCCAAGCGCCTGCGAAGCTGCGCCTCAAGAGGCAGCCCGCGACCCCGCCGGCATCCACTGCCGAAGCAGCCTAGAAGGGCCCGATCTCGCCGCGATCGCGGAAGCTAAGCAGGGTCGGGCCTGGTTAGAACTTGGATGGGAGACCTCTAGGGAAGACCGGGTGCTCCGGGCGTTTTGCCTCCCGCTCCGCCTTCTCCTTTTGTCGCTCGCGGCGTTCGCGGCTCTCTCCGCCCCCGCCCGGCACAGCTGCAAGCCCCACCTCCTCAGGCCCCTCCCACCACAGCCAGCGTCTGATGGGGCGCTCCCCGCCTGCCTGAGCGGCCAGGCGGCCAGAAGGCGTCCCTGGAAGGCAGAGGCACACCAGACGCTCCGGGCGTGGCCTGACGGGAACCAGACGTGGCCGCGGACCCGGGGGCCGTCCGTGCGGCCCGCGAGCCCCTCGACCTGCACCTGGCCGCCCCCACTGCAGCCCAGCCCCGGCGCCGCCACCTGTCTGCCGGGCTGGCTCTCCACAGCTCCATACGGAAAAAGCCGCCCCTCCGCCGTTTCGCCATGGCCCGGGGCGGGAGCGGGATCGAGGGCCCGGGCCGCTTCCCCGGGCCTGCCGGCCACCTGGGGCGGGGTCCTGAGCTCGGACGGTGGCGTGGGGGCGAGGGTGGCGTGGCTGGGTCTTAGGGGCCGTGCCAACTCAATGGTGGCTCCCAGTGGCTTCGGGCCAGCTTCTGTCGGGCGGGAGGGCCGGCCCGGTCTGCGTCTGAGCTGCGCCTAGCGCAGCGTGGGCGGGCAGGTGGGATGCCCGAGGGCCCGCGGTCCCCGGGCCCGGAAGCCTCCTGGGCCACTTCCCCGTGAGCGGCCTGCGGGATCTGGGGCGGGGCGCCAAGCGCCGAAAAGTTTGCTGGCTCCCGCCCGCCCTGGGCTGGGTGGTCGCCAGCACCTCCGCCACCGCCAGGTGCCCGAGACCTCCGTTCCCCTGCCTAGGCGGGCGGCGGGGCCCTGCCGGGACGGGCGGGCCGCTGGGCTGACGGTAAGGCCCAAGCGCCTGCGAAGCTGCGCCTCAAGAGGCAGCCCGCGACCCCGCCGGCATCCACTGCCGAAGCAGCCTAGAAGGGCCCGATCTCGCCGCGATCGCGGAAGCTAAGCAGGGTCGGGCCTGGTTAGAACTTGGATGGGAGACCTCTAGGGAAGACCGGGTGCTCCGGGCGTTTTGCCTCCCGCTCCGCCTTCTCCTTTTGTCGCTCGCGGCGTTCGCGGCTCTCTCCGCCCCCGCCCGGCACAGCTGCAAGCCCCACCTCCTCAGGCCCCTCCCACCACAGCCAGCGTCTGATGGGGCGCTCCCCGCCTGCCTGAGCGGCCAGGCGGCCAGAAGGCGTCCCTGGAAGGCAGAGGCACACCAGACGCTCCGGGCGTGGCCTGACGGGAACCAGACGTGGCCGCGGACCCGGGGGCCGTCCGTGCGGCCCGCGAGCCCCTCGACCTGCACC
>NW_028132462.1:0-35049 GCF_964374135.1 Grampus griseus | reverse complement strand
GGAGAAGGCGGGCGGAGCGGGAGGCAAAAAGCCTACAGCACCCGGTATTCCCAGGCGGTCTCCCATCCAAGTACTAACCAGGCCCGACCCTGCTTAGCTTCCGAGACCAGACGAGATCGGGCGCGTTCAGGGTGGTATGGCCGTAGACGGGGGCGGGGGGCCGCGGGCGGCCTCTTGAGGCCCAGTTTCGCTGGCGCTGGCGCCTTATCGCCAGCCTGGCGGCCAGCCCGCCCCGGCAGGGCCCCCTCGCCCGCCCAGGCAGGGGGAACGGAGGTCTCGGGTATCGGGCGGCGGCGGAGGGTTTGGCGACCACCTCCCAGCCCAGGGCGGCCGTGACCCAGCAAACCCTTCGGCGCTTGGCGCCCCGCCCAAGATCCCGCACGTCGCTCACAGGGACGTGGCCCCGGAGGCTTCAGGGCCCGGGGCCCGCGGTCCCTTGGGCATCGGCCCTGCCCGCCCACGCGGCGCTAGGCGCAGCCCGGCCGCAGCCCGGGCCGGCCCTCCTGCCCGACAGCAGCCGGCCCGAAGCCACCGGGAGCCACCATTGAGTCGCCACGGCCCCTCAGCCCCGGCAAGGCCACCCTTGCCCCCACAGCCCCCGCCGAGCTCAGGACCCCGCCCCTGGTGGCCGGCAGGCCCGGGGAAGCGGCCCCTGCCCTCGATCCCGCTCCCGCACCCGGCCGCGGTGACACGCCAGAGGGGCGGGGTGGTGGTGGGGCGGGGCTTTTGTCGGAGGGAGCTGTGGAGGGACACACCGGCACACAGGTGGCGGCGCCGGGGCTGGGCGCCGGTGGGGGCGGCCAGGTGCAGGTCGAGGGGCTCGCGGGCCGAAAGGACGGCAACTGGGCCCATGGCGGAGTCTGGGTCTGGAGGGCTCTGAGCCTCCATTCGCTCTGGTGCCTCGGGTCTACCGGCCCGACGCCTGGTAGCGCGACACCCCACCGGCCCACAGACGTAGCCTCCCCAGCTGTGCTCACAGCGAGTCCAACCGCAGCCTGCATCCCTCCACGGGACACTTGGATTACTCCCGCGATCCCCACGAGGTGCGGCACCCGGCGGCCGAATGGGCTGAGATCCTGCCCTTGCGGCGCCCTGTGGCCACCTCCGCCTCCCTCACGGTACTGGCCGAGGCCTCGGACCAGTGGGCCCCGGCTCCCAGCTCAGCGCTGCTCCTCCGCCCCTCTCACCTCCTGCCCGACGTCCAGGCTACCGAGCACCCTCCACCCCCGCCCACCTTCATGCCACTCAGCCGGAACCCGGGAGGCAATGCCAAATACCAGGTGTATGACAGTCTGGTGCTGAAGCGGCAACAGCAGGAGGGCCAAGCGCGGGCCAACTCGCTGCTACCTTCCACCTCGGCCTCCAGGCCCTCTCTGCACGGGAGCCAGACTGGGAAAATGAACTTACCAGCAGCAAATGGGGTCAGGGGCAGGGGGCGGCAGGGCATGGAGAGAGGAATAAAGAGCGCCAGAGTCCAGGAAACATTGGTGGTCTGTGGCTTGGAAGCGCCACTCCTTCTGCCAGCCTGGGTCCCTGCGCTTGGCTTCCTGCAATAAGAAGCCAGTGTCCCCTTGTTGGCCTGAGGGTCCCTTTGGTTTAGTGGCCACAGTTCTGCCAGCAGGCCCCTCCTGGTCCTATACCATGCACTAAGTACATCTGCAGCTGCAGACTCCAAACCCCTGGTCTCTGGGCACCTCCTCTGTGTCTCAGCTGTCCCTGTCCACAGAGAGCCTCATACAAGAAGTTGCTTCCAAACTGGGAGGTTCCACATCTGGGCAGGTCCAGCTCCAGGCCCAGTGAAGGGCATGAAGAAGGCTGAGGCTCTGGACTCCAGCCAGGCCTTCAGCAGGCCTCTGAGGCCAAGGTCTTCCTAGTCTCAAGAGGGGCCAAGAGACGCAATGTGTCATTTGAACAAGTGAGTCAGCGGGCGGTGAGCGAATGAATGACCGCTCGAGGGGATGTATGCCGGCCACCGGGCCCTGTTTGACTGTCCAGGCTCAGCTTACCTGACCCTGGTTACCAGGGAATGCCACTCTGGGCCCTCCTTTTCATCCCCCTCCCTCACTGTGACCTCACCACCTGCCCCATTATGACCCAGTCTGGCTCCCAGTTAAAACTGGAGGGCAGAGGGCCCAGGCAGTCCTGGGACCAACGGCCATGGGTGAGCGAAACTACTACCGAGCCGAGCCGTTCACTGGCCCCATCCCCAGGAAATGCCAGCAGCAAGGATACTCAATTCTTCTGATCCCGGTCAGCTTCATCTTGCTCAACGTGGGGATCAACATGGTGACTATGGTCAGGGCAGGATCTGTGCAGCGCGGTTGGGGGAGCTCTGGGGTCTTGAAGGGGCTGAGGTGGGAGGGCTGCTGGGGTGTGACCGGACAAGGGTTGGATTTCAGGGCTCACCCTGCTCCCGGCCTCCCCCCTCCCCTTCTTCCCTCAACTCTGGAGGCATCTGAAGAGATTCTTGCGGGCACTTTTCAATCGTATTTTCCACAAAGGTGAGTGGGCGCCGGCGTGGGTTCAGGGGATGTGGGCCTGTCCCCTTTCTTCTATCCCTGCCTTGATTCTCAGCCCCTCAGGAACCCAGGCCCTGACCCATCTCGCCTTTCCCCACAGACAAGCAAGCCAGCTGTGTAGGCACCCATCGCATGTGCATGCGCTGCTCCGTGGATCCCAAGAACCTGTGCTCAAGAGTTTCTTCCCACTTCAGCCATCGCCCAAGCTTCCTGCTCGGGCAGGTAAACCACCTTGACTACTGCCAGCAGCGGGGCTCGGCGGGGGCGGAGCCGGCGGCCCCCCCGCCGCGGGCGAGTAAAGGAGAAGGCGGGCGGAGCGGGAGGCAAAAAGCCTACAGCACCCGGTATTCCCAGGCGGTCTCCCATCCAAGTACTAACCAGGCCCGACCCTGCTTAGCTTCCGAGATCAGACGAGATCGGGCGCGTTCAGGGTGGTATGGCCGTAGACGGGGGCGGGGGGCCGCGGGCGGCCTCTTGAGGCCCAGTTTCGCTGGCGCTGGCGCCTAAACGCCAGCCTGGCGGCCAGCCCGCCCCGGCAGGGCCCCCTCGCCCGCCCAGGCAGGGGGAACGGAGGTCTCGGGTATCGGGCGGCGGCGGAGGGTTTGGCGACCACCTCCCAGCCCAGGGCGGCCGTGACCCAGCAAACCCTTCGGCGCTTGGCGCCCCGCCCAAGATCCCGCACGTCGCTCACAGGGACGTGGCCCCGGAGGCTTCAGGGCCCGGGGCCCGCGGTCCCTTGGGCATCGGCCCTGCCCGCCCACGCGGCGCTAGGCGCAGCCCGGCCGCAGCCCGGGCCGGCCCTCCTGCCCGACAGCAGCCGGCCCGAAGCCACCGGGAGCCACCATTGAGTCGCCACGGCCCCTCAGCCCCGGCAAGGCCACCCTTGCCCCCACAGCCCCCGCCGAGCTCAGGACCCCGCCCCTGGTGGCCGGCAGGCCCGGGGAAGCGGCCCCTGCCCTCGATCCCGCTCCCGCACCCGGCCGCGGTGACACGCCAGAGGGGCGGGGTGGTGGTGGGGCGGGGCTTTTGTCGGAGGGAGCTGTGGAGGGACACACCGGCACACAGGTGGCGGCGCCGGGGCTGGGCGCCGGTGGGGGCGGCCAGGTGCAGGTCGAGGGGCTCGCGGGCCGAAAGGACGGCAACTGGGCCCGCGGCGGAGTCTGGGTCCGGGCCAGCCACGCCGGGAGCGTCTGGGGTGCGGCTGCCTTCCAGGGCCGCCTTCTGGCCGCCTGGCCGGCCGGGCCGGCGGGGAGCGCCCCGCCGGCGCGCGCCGTGGTGGGAGGGGCCTGAGGAGGTGGGGCCTGCAGCGGGGTCCGGCGGGGGCGGAGCCGGCGGCCCGCGCCGCGGGCGAGTAAAGGAGAAGGCGGGCGGAGCGGGAGGCAAAAAGCCTACAGCACCCGGTATTCCCAGGCGGTCTCCCATCCAAGTACTAACCAGGCCCGACCCTGCTTAGCTTCCGAGATCAGACGAGATCGGGCGCGTTCAGGGTGGTATGGCCGTAGACGGGGGCGGGGGGCCGCGGGCGGCCTCTTGAGGCCCAGTTTCGCTGGCGCTGGCGCCTTATCGCCAGCCTGGCGGCCAGCCCGCCCCGGCAGGGCCCCCTCGCCCGCCCAGGCAGGGGGAACGGAGGTCTCGGGTATCGGGCGGCGGCGGAGGGTTTGGCGACCACCTCCCAGCCCAGGGCGGCCGTGACCCAGCAAACCCTTCGGCGCTTGGCGCCCCGCCCAAGATCCCGCACGTCGCTCACAGGGACGTGGCCCCGGAGGCTTCAGGGCCCGGGGCCCGCGGTCCCTTGGGCATCGGCCCTGCCCGCCCACGCGGCGCTAGGCGCAGCCCGGCCGCAGCCCGGGCCGGCCCTCCTGCCCGACAGCAGCCGGCCCGAAGCCACCGGGAGCCACCATTGAGTCGCCACGGCCCCTCAGCCCCGGCAAGGCCACCCTTGCCCCCACAGCCCCCGCCGAGCTCAGGACCCCGCCCCTGGTGGCCGGCAGGCCCGGGGAAGCGGCCCCTGCCCTCGATCCCGCTCCCGCACCCGGCCGCGGTGACACGCCAGAGGGGCGGGGTGGTGGTGGGGCGGGGCTTTTGTCGGAGGGAGCTGTGGAGGGACACACCGGCACACAGGTGGCGGCGCCGGGGCTGGGCGCCGGTGGGGGCGGCCAGGTGCAGGTCGAGGGGCTCGCGGGCCGAAAGGACGGCAACTGGGCCCATGGCGGAGTCTGGGTCTGGAGGGCTCTGAGCCTCCATTCGCTCTGGTGCCTCGGGTCTACCGGCCCGACGCCTGGTAGCGCGACACCCCACCGGCCCACAGACGTAGCCTCCCCAGCTGTGCTCACAGCGAGTCCAACCGCAGCCTGCATCCCTCCACGGGACACTTGGATTACTCCCGCGATCCCCACGAGGTGCGGCACCCGGCGGCCGAATGGGCTGAGATCCTGCCCTTGCGGCGCCCTGTGGCCACCTCCGCCTCCCTCACGGTACTGGCCGAGGCCTCGGACCAGTGGGCCCCGGCTCCCAGCTCAGCGCTGCTCCTCCGCCCCTCTCACCTCCTGCCCGACGTCCAGGCTACCGAGCACCCTCCACCCCCGCCCACCTTCATGCCACTCAGCCGGAACCCGGGAGGCAATGCCAAATACCAGGTGTATGACAGTCTGGTGCTGAAGCGGCAACAGCAGGAGGGCCAAGCGCGGGCCAACTCGCTGCTACCTTCCACCTCGGCCTCCAGGCCCTCTCTGCACGGGAGCCAGACTGGGAAAATGAACTTACCAGCAGCAAATGGGGTCAGGGGCAGGGGGCGGCAGGGCATGGAGAGAGGAATAAAGAGCGCCAGAGTCCAGGAAACATTGGTGGTCTGTGGCTTGGAAGCGCCACTCCTTCTGCCAGCCTGGGTCCCTGCGCTTGGCTTCCTGCAATAAGAAGCCAGTGTCCCCTTGTTGGCCTGAGGGTCCCTTTGGTTTAGTGGCCACAGTTCTGCCAGCAGGCCCCTCCTGGTCCTATACCATGCACTAAGTACATCTGCAGCTGCAGACTCCAAACCCCTGGTCTCTGGGCACCTCCTCTGTGTCTCAGCTGTCCCTGTCCACAGAGAGCCTCATACAAGAAGTTGCTTCCAAACTGGGAGGTTCCACATCTGGGCAGGTCCAGCTCCAGGCCCAGTGAAGGGCATGAAGAAGGCTGAGGCTCTGGACTCCAGCCAGGCCTTCAGCAGGCCTCTGAGGCCAAGGTCTTCCTAGTCTCAAGAGGGGCCAAGAGACGCAATGTGTCATTTGAACAAGTGAGTCAGCGGGCGGTGAGCGAATGAATGACCGCTCGAGGGGATGTATGCCGGCCACCGGGCCCTGTTTGACTGTCCAGGCTCAGCTTACCTGACCCTGGTTACCAGGGAATGCCACTCTGGGCCCTCCTTTTCATCCCCCTCCCTCACTGTGACCTCACCACCTGCCCCATTATGACCCAGTCTGGCTCCCAGTTAAAACTGGAGGGCAGAGGGCCCAGGCAGTCCTGGGACCAACGGCCATGGGTGAGCGAAACTACTACCGAGCCGAGCCGTTCACTGGCCCCATCCCCAGGAAATGCCAGCAGCAAGGATACTCAATTCTTCTGATCCCGGTCAGCTTCATCTTGCTCAACGTGGGGATCAACATGGTGACTATGGTCAGGGCAGGATCTGTGCAGCGCGGTTGGGGGAGCTCTGGGGTCTTGAAGGGGCTGAGGTGGGAGGGCTGCTGGGGTGTGACCGGACAAGGGTTGGATTTCAGGGCTCACCCTGCTCCCGGCCTCCCCCCTCCCCTTCTTCCCTCAACTCTGGAGGCATCTGAAGAGATTCTTGCGGGCACTTTTCAATCGTATTTTCCACAAAGGTGAGTGGGCGCCGGCGTGGGTTCAGGGGATGTGGGCCTGTCCCCTTTCTTCTATCCCTGCCTTGATTCTCAGCCCCTCAGGAACCCAGGCCCTGACCCATCTCGCCTTTCCCCACAGACAAGCAAGCCAGCTGTGTAGGCACCCATCGCATGTGCATGCGCTGCTCCGTGGATCCCAAGAACCTGTGCTCAAGAGTTTCTTCCCACTTCAGCCATCGCCCAAGCTTCCTGCTCGGGCAGGTAAACCACCTTGACTACTGCCAGCAGCGGGGCTCGGCGGGGGCGGAGCCGGCGGCCCCCCCGCCGCGGGCGAGTAAAGGAGAAGGCGGGCGGAGCGGGAGGCAAAAAGCCTACAGCACCCGGTATTCCCAGGCGGTCTCCCATCCAAGTACTAACCAGGCCCGACCCTGCTTAGCTTCCGAGATCAGACGAGATCGGGCGCGTTCAGGGTGGTATGGCCGTAGACGGGGGCGGGGGGCCGCGGGCGGCCTCTTGAGGCCCAGTTTCGCTGGCGCTGGCGCCTAAACGCCAGCCTGGCGGCCAGCCCGCCCCGGCAGGGCCCCCTCGCCCGCCCAGGCAGGGGGAACGGAGGTCTCGGGTATCGGGCGGCGGCGGAGGGTTTGGCGACCACCTCCCAGCCCAGGGCGGCCGTGACCCAGCAAACCCTTCGGCGCTTGGCGCCCCGCCCAAGATCCCGCACGTCGCTCACAGGGACGTGGCCCCGGAGGCTTCAGGGCCCGGGGCCCGCGGTCCCTTGGGCATCGGCCCTGCCCGCCCACGCGGCGCTAGGCGCAGCCCGGCCGCAGCCCGGGCCGGCCCTCCTGCCCGACAGCAGCCGGCCCGAAGCCACCGGGAGCCACCATTGAGTCGCCACGGCCCCTCAGCCCCGGCAAGGCCACCCTTGCCCCCACAGCCCCCGCCGAGCTCAGGACCCCGCCCCTGGTGGCCGGCAGGCCCGGGGAAGCGGCCCCTGCCCTCGATCCCGCTCCCGCACCCGGCCGCGGTGACACGCCAGAGGGGCGGGGTGGTGGTGGGGCGGGGCTTTTGTCGGAGGGAGCTGTGGAGGGACACACCGGCACACAGGTGGCGGCGCCGGGGCTGGGCGCCGGTGGGGGCGGCCAGGTGCAGGTCGAGGGGCTCGCGGGCCGAAAGGACGGCAACTGGGCCCGCGGCGGAGTCTGGGTCCGGGCCAGCCACGCCGGGAGCGTCTGGGGTGCGGCTGCCTTCCAGGGCCGCCTTCTGGCCGCCTGGCCGGCCGGGCCGGCGGGGAGCGCCCCGCCGGCGCGCGCCGTGGTGGGAGGGGCCTGAGGAGGTGGGGCCTGCAGCGGGGTCCGGCGGGGGCGGAGCCGGCGGCCCGCGCCGCGGGCGAGTAAAGGAGAAGGCGGGCGGAGCGGGAGGCAAAAAGCCTACAGCACCCGGTATTCCCAGGCGGTCTCCCATCCAAGTACTAACCAGGCCCGACCCTGCTTAGCTTCCGAGATCAGACGAGATCGGGCGCGTTCAGGGTGGTATGGCCGTAGACGGGGGCGGGGGGCCGCGGGCGGCCTCTTGAGGCCCAGTTTCGCTGGCGCTGGCGCCTTATCGCCAGCCTGGCGGCCAGCCCGCCCCGGCAGGGCCCCCTCGCCCGCCCAGGCAGGGGGAACGGAGGTCTCGGGTATCGGGCGGCGGCGGAGGGTTTGGCGACCACCTCCCAGCCCAGGGCGGCCGTGACCCAGCAAACCCTTCGGCGCTTGGCGCCCCGCCCAAGATCCCGCACGTCGCTCACAGGGACGTGGCCCCGGAGGCTTCAGGGCCCGGGGCCCGCGGTCCCTTGGGCATCGGCCCTGCCCGCCCACGCGGCGCTAGGCGCAGCCCGGCCGCAGCCCGGGCCGGCCCTCCTGCCCGACAGCAGCCGGCCCGAAGCCACCGGGAGCCACCATTGAGTCGCCACGGCCCCTCAGCCCCGGCAAGGCCACCCTTGCCCCCACAGCCCCCGCCGAGCTCAGGACCCCGCCCCTGGTGGCCGGCAGGCCCGGGGAAGCGGCCCCTGCCCTCGATCCCGCTCCCGCACCCGGCCGCGGTGACACGCCAGAGGGGCGGGGTGGTGGTGGGGCGGGGCTTTTGTCGGAGGGAGCTGTGGAGGGACACACCGGCACACAGGTGGCGGCGCCGGGGCTGGGCGCCGGTGGGGGCGGCCAGGTGCAGGTCGAGGGGCTCGCGGGCCGAAAGGACGGCAACTGGGCCCGCGGCGGAGTCTGGGTCCGGGCCAGCCACGCCGGGAGCGTCTGGGGTGCGGCTGCCTTCCAGGGCCGCCTTCTGGCCGCCTGGCCGGCCGGGCCGGCGGGGAGCGCCCCGCCGGCGCGCGCCGTGGTGGGAGGGGCCTGAGGAGGTGGGGCCTGCAGCGGGGTCCGGCGGGGGCGGAGCCGGCGGCCCCCGCCGCGGGCGAGTAAAGGAGAAGGCGGGCGGAGCGGGAGGCAAAAAGCCTACAGCACCCGGTATTCCCAGGCGGTCTCCCATCCAAGTACTAACCAGGCCCGACCCTGCTTAGCTTCCGAGATCAGACGAGATCGGGCGCGTTCAGGGTGGTATGGCCGTAGACGGGGGCGGGGGGCCGCGGGCGGCCTCTTGAGGCCCAGTTTCGCTGGCGCTGGCGCCTTATCGCCAGCCTGGCGGCCAGCCCGCCCCGGCAGGGCCCCCTCGCCCGCCCAGGCAGGGGGAACGGAGGTCTCGGGTATCGGGCGGCGGCGGAGGGTTTGGCGACCACCTCCCAGCCCAGGGCGGCCGTGACCCAGCAAACCCTTCGGCGCTTGGCGCCCCGCCCAAGATCCCGCACGTCGCTCACAGGGACGTGGCCCCGGAGGCTTCAGGGCCCGGGGCCCGCGGTCCCTTGGGCATCGGCCCTGCCCGCCCACGCGGCGCTAGGCGCAGCCCGGCCGCAGCCCGGGCCGGCCCTCCTGCCCGACAGCAGCCGGCCCGAAGCCACCGGGAGCCACCATTGAGTCGCCACGGCCCCTCAGCCCCGGCAAGGCCACCCTTGCCCCCACAGCCCCCGCCGAGCTCAGGACCCCGCCCCTGGTGGCCGGCAGGCCCGGGGAAGCGGCCCCTGCCCTCGATCCCGCTCCCGCACCCGGCCGCGGTGACACGCCAGAGGGGCGGGGTGGTGGTGGGGCGGGGCTTTTGTCGGAGGGAGCTGTGGAGGGACACACCGGCACACAGGTGGCGGCGCCGGGGCTGGGCGCCGGTGGGGGCGGCCAGGTGCAGGTCGAGGGGCTCGCGGGCCGAAAGGACGGCAACTGGGCCCATGGCGGAGTCTGGGTCTGGAGGGCTCTGAGCCTCCATTCGCTCTGGTGCCTCGGGTCTACCGGCCCGACGCCTGGTAGCGCGACACCCCACCGGCCCACAGACGTAGCCTCCCCAGCTGTGCTCACAGCGAGTCCAACCGCAGCCTGCATCCCTCCACGGGACACTTGGATTACTCCCGCGATCCCCACGAGGTGCGGCACCCGGCGGCCGAATGGGCTGAGATCCTGCCCTTGCGGCGCCCTGTGGCCACCTCCGCCTCCCTCACGGTACTGGCCGAGGCCTCGGACCAGTGGGCCCCGGCTCCCAGCTCAGCGCTGCTCCTCCGCCCCTCTCACCTCCTGCCCGACGTCCAGGCTACCGAGCACCCTCCACCCCCGCCCACCTTCATGCCACTCAGCCGGAACCCGGGAGGCAATGCCAAATACCAGGTGTATGACAGTCTGGTGCTGAAGCGGCAACAGCAGGAGGGCCAAGCGCGGGCCAACTCGCTGCTACCTTCCACCTCGGCCTCCAGGCCCTCTCTGCACGGGAGCCAGACTGGGAAAATGAACTTACCAGCAGCAAATGGGGTCAGGGGCAGGGGGCGGCAGGGCATGGAGAGAGGAATAAAGAGCGCCAGAGTCCAGGAAACATTGGTGGTCTGTGGCTTGGAAGCGCCACTCCTTCTGCCAGCCTGGGTCCCTGCGCTTGGCTTCCTGCAATAAGAAGCCAGTGTCCCCTTGTTGGCCTGAGGGTCCCTTTGGTTTAGTGGCCACAGTTCTGCCAGCAGGCCCCTCCTGGTCCTATACCATGCACTAAGTACATCTGCAGCTGCAGACTCCAAACCCCTGGTCTCTGGGCACCTCCTCTGTGTCTCAGCTGTCCCTGTCCACAGAGAGCCTCATACAAGAAGTTGCTTCCAAACTGGGAGGTTCCACATCTGGGCAGGTCCAGCTCCAGGCCCAGTGAAGGGCATGAAGAAGGCTGAGGCTCTGGACTCCAGCCAGGCCTTCAGCAGGCCTCTGAGGCCAAGGTCTTCCTAGTCTCAAGAGGGGCCAAGAGACGCAATGTGTCATTTGAACAAGTGAGTCAGCGGGCGGTGAGCGAATGAATGACCGCTCGAGGGGATGTATGCCGGCCACCGGGCCCTGTTTGACTGTCCAGGCTCAGCTTACCTGACCCTGGTTACCAGGGAATGCCACTCTGGGCCCTCCTTTTCATCCCCCTCCCTCACTGTGACCTCACCACCTGCCCCATTATGACCCAGTCTGGCTCCCAGTTAAAACTGGAGGGCAGAGGGCCCAGGCAGTCCTGGGACCAACGGCCATGGGTGAGCGAAACTACTACCGAGCCGAGCCGTTCACTGGCCCCATCCCCAGGAAATGCCAGCAGCAAGGATACTCAATTCTTCTGATCCCGGTCAGCTTCATCTTGCTCAACGTGGGGATCAACATGGTGACTATGGTCAGGGCAGGATCTGTGCAGCGCGGTTGGGGGAGCTCTGGGGTCTTGAAGGGGCTGAGGTGGGAGGGCTGCTGGGGTGTGACCGGACAAGGGTTGGATTTCAGGGCTCACCCTGCTCCCGGCCTCCCCCCTCCCCTTCTTCCCTCAACTCTGGAGGCATCTGAAGAGATTCTTGCGGGCACTTTTCAATCGTATTTTCCACAAAGGTGAGTGGGCGCCGGCGTGGGTTCAGGGGATGTGGGCCTGTCCCCTTTCTTCTATCCCTGCCTTGATTCTCAGCCCCTCAGGAACCCAGGCCCTGACCCATCTCGCCTTTCCCCACAGACAAGCAAGCCAGCTGTGTAGGCACCCATCGCATGTGCATGCGCTGCTCCGTGGATCCCAAGAACCTGTGCTCAAGAGTTTCTTCCCACTTCAGCCATCGCCCAAGCTTCCTGCTCGGGCAGGTAAACCACCTTGACTACTGCCAGCAGCGGGGCTCGGCGGGGGCGGAGCCGGCGGCCCCCCCGCCGCGGGCGAGTAAAGGAGAAGGCGGGCGGAGCGGGAGGCAAAAAGCCTACAGCACCCGGTATTCCCAGGCGGTCTCCCATCCAAGTACTAACCAGGCCCGACCCTGCTTAGCTTCCGAGATCAGACGAGATCGGGCGCGTTCAGGGTGGTATGGCCGTAGACGGGGGCGGGGGGCCGCGGGCGGCCTCTTGAGGCCCAGTTTCGCTGGCGCTGGCGCCTAAACGCCAGCCTGGCGGCCAGCCCGCCCCGGCAGGGCCCCCTCGCCCGCCCAGGCAGGGGGAACGGAGGTCTCGGGTATCGGGCGGCGGCGGAGGGTTTGGCGACCACCTCCCAGCCCAGGGCGGCCGTGACCCAGCAAACCCTTCGGCGCTTGGCGCCCCGCCCAAGATCCCGCACGTCGCTCACAGGGACGTGGCCCCGGAGGCTTCAGGGCCCGGGGCCCGCGGTCCCTTGGGCATCGGCCCTGCCCGCCCACGCGGCGCTAGGCGCAGCCCGGCCGCAGCCCGGGCCGGCCCTCCTGCCCGACAGCAGCCGGCCCGAAGCCACCGGGAGCCACCATTGAGTCGCCACGGCCCCTCAGCCCCGGCAAGGCCACCCTTGCCCCCACAGCCCCCGCCGAGCTCAGGACCCCGCCCCTGGTGGCCGGCAGGCCCGGGGAAGCGGCCCCTGCCCTCGATCCCGCTCCCGCACCCGGCCGCGGTGACACGCCAGAGGGGCGGGGTGGTGGTGGGGCGGGGCTTTTGTCGGAGGGAGCTGTGGAGGGACACACCGGCACACAGGTGGCGGCGCCGGGGCTGGGCGCCGGTGGGGGCGGCCAGGTGCAGGTCGAGGGGCTCGCGGGCCGAAAGGACGGCAACTGGGCCCGCGGCGGAGTCTGGGTCCGGGCCAGCCACGCCGGGAGCGTCTGGGGTGCGGCTGCCTTCCAGGGCCGCCTTCTGGCCGCCTGGCCGGCCGGGCCGGCGGGGAGCGCCCCGCCGGCGCGCGCCGTGGTGGGAGGGGCCTGAGGAGGTGGGGCCTGCAGCGGGGTCCGGCGGGGGCGGAGCCGGCGGCCCGCGCCGCGGGCGAGTAAAGGAGAAGGCGGGCGGAGCGGGAGGCAAAAAGCCTACAGCACCCGGTATTCCCAGGCGGTCTCCCATCCAAGTACTAACCAGGCCCGACCCTGCTTAGCTTCCGAGATCAGACGAGATCGGGCGCGTTCAGGGTGGTATGGCCGTAGACGGGGGCGGGGGGCCGCGGGCGGCCTCTTGAGGCCCAGTTTCGCTGGCGCTGGCGCCTTATCGCCAGCCTGGCGGCCAGCCCGCCCCGGCAGGGCCCCCTCGCCCGCCCAGGCAGGGGGAACGGAGGTCTCGGGTATCGGGCGGCGGCGGAGGGTTTGGCGACCACCTCCCAGCCCAGGGCGGCCGTGACCCAGCAAACCCTTCGGCGCTTGGCGCCCCGCCCAAGATCCCGCACGTCGCTCACAGGGACGTGGCCCCGGAGGCTTCAGGGCCCGGGGCCCGCGGTCCCTTGGGCATCGGCCCTGCCCGCCCACGCGGCGCTAGGCGCAGCCCGGCCGCAGCCCGGGCCGGCCCTCCTGCCCGACAGCAGCCGGCCCGAAGCCACCGGGAGCCACCATTGAGTCGCCACGGCCCCTCAGCCCCGGCAAGGCCACCCTTGCCCCCACAGCCCCCGCCGAGCTCAGGACCCCGCCCCTGGTGGCCGGCAGGCCCGGGGAAGCGGCCCCTGCCCTCGATCCCGCTCCCGCACCCGGCCGCGGTGACACGCCAGAGGGGCGGGGTGGTGGTGGGGCGGGGCTTTTGTCGGAGGGAGCTGTGGAGGGACACACCGGCACACAGGTGGCGGCGCCGGGGCTGGGCGCCGGTGGGGGCGGCCAGGTGCAGGTCGAGGGGCTCGCGGGCCGAAAGGACGGCAACTGGGCCCGCGGCGGAGTCTGGGTCCGGGCCAGCCACGCCGGGAGCGTCTGGGGTGCGGCTGCCTTCCAGGGCCGCCTTCTGGCCGCCTGGCCGGCCGGGCCGGCGGGGAGCGCCCCGCCGGCGCGCGCCGTGGTGGGAGGGGCCTGAGGAGGTGGGGCCTGCAGCGGGGTCCGGCGGGGGCGGAGCCGGCGGCCCCCGCCGCGGGCGAGTAAAGGAGAAGGCGGGCGGAGCGGGAGGCAAAAAGCCTACAGCACCCGGTATTCCCAGGCGGTCTCCCATCCAAGTACTAACCAGGCCCGACCCTGCTTAGCTTCCGAGATCAGACGAGATCGGGCGCGTTCAGGGTGGTATGGCCGTAGACGGGGGCGGGGGGCCGCGGGCGGCCTCTTGAGGCCCAGTTTCGCTGGCGCTGGCGCCTTATCGCCAGCCTGGCGGCCAGCCCGCCCCGGCAGGGCCCCCTCGCCCGCCCAGGCAGGGGGAACGGAGGTCTCGGGTATCGGGCGGCGGCGGAGGGTTTGGCGACCACCTCCCAGCCCAGGGCGGCCGTGACCCAGCAAACCCTTCGGCGCTTGGCGCCCCGCCCAAGATCCCGCACGTCGCTCACAGGGACGTGGCCCCGGAGGCTTCAGGGCCCGGGGCCCGCGGTCCCTTGGGCATCGGCCCTGCCCGCCCACGCGGCGCTAGGCGCAGCCCGGCCGCAGCCCGGGCCGGCCCTCCTGCCCGACAGCAGCCGGCCCGAAGCCACCGGGAGCCACCATTGAGTCGCCACGGCCCCTCAGCCCCGGCAAGGCCACCCTTGCCCCCACAGCCCCCGCCGAGCTCAGGACCCCGCCCCTGGTGGCCGGCAGGCCCGGGGAAGCGGCCCCTGCCCTCGATCCCGCTCCCGCACCCGGCCGCGGTGACACGCCAGAGGGGCGGGGTGGTGGTGGGGCGGGGCTTTTGTCGGAGGGAGCTGTGGAGGGACACACCGGCACACAGGTGGCGGCGCCGGGGCTGGGCGCCGGTGGGGGCGGCCAGGTGCAGGTCGAGGGGCTCGCGGGCCGAAAGGACGGCAACTGGGCCCATGGCGGAGTCTGGGTCTGGAGGGCTCTGAGCCTCCATTCGCTCTGGTGCCTCGGGTCTACCGGCCCGACGCCTGGTAGCGCGACACCCCACCGGCCCACAGACGTAGCCTCCCCAGCTGTGCTCACAGCGAGTCCAACCGCAGCCTGCATCCCTCCACGGGACACTTGGATTACTCCCGCGATCCCCACGAGGTGCGGCACCCGGCGGCCGAATGGGCTGAGATCCTGCCCTTGCGGCGCCCTGTGGCCACCTCCGCCTCCCTCACGGTACTGGCCGAGGCCTCGGACCAGTGGGCCCCGGCTCCCAGCTCAGCGCTGCTCCTCCGCCCCTCTCACCTCCTGCCCGACGTCCAGGCTACCGAGCACCCTCCACCCCCGCCCACCTTCATGCCACTCAGCCGGAACCCGGGAGGCAATGCCAAATACCAGGTGTATGACAGTCTGGTGCTGAAGCGGCAACAGCAGGAGGGCCAAGCGCGGGCCAACTCGCTGCTACCTTCCACCTCGGCCTCCAGGCCCTCTCTGCACGGGAGCCAGACTGGGAAAATGAACTTACCAGCAGCAAATGGGGTCAGGGGCAGGGGGCGGCAGGGCATGGAGAGAGGAATAAAGAGCGCCAGAGTCCAGGAAACATTGGTGGTCTGTGGCTTGGAAGCGCCACTCCTTCTGCCAGCCTGGGTCCCTGCGCTTGGCTTCCTGCAATAAGAAGCCAGTGTCCCCTTGTTGGCCTGAGGGTCCCTTTGGTTTAGTGGCCACAGTTCTGCCAGCAGGCCCCTCCTGGTCCTATACCATGCACTAAGTACATCTGCAGCTGCAGACTCCAAACCCCTGGTCTCTGGGCACCTCCTCTGTGTCTCAGCTGTCCCTGTCCACAGAGAGCCTCATACAAGAAGTTGCTTCCAAACTGGGAGGTTCCACATCTGGGCAGGTCCAGCTCCAGGCCCAGTGAAGGGCATGAAGAAGGCTGAGGCTCTGGACTCCAGCCAGGCCTTCAGCAGGCCTCTGAGGCCAAGGTCTTCCTAGTCTCAAGAGGGGCCAAGAGACGCAATGTGTCATTTGAACAAGTGAGTCAGCGGGCGGTGAGCGAATGAATGACCGCTCGAGGGGATGTATGCCGGCCACCGGGCCCTGTTTGACTGTCCAGGCTCAGCTTACCTGACCCTGGTTACCAGGGAATGCCACTCTGGGCCCTCCTTTTCATCCCCCTCCCTCACTGTGACCTCACCACCTGCCCCATTATGACCCAGTCTGGCTCCCAGTTAAAACTGGAGGGCAGAGGGCCCAGGCAGTCCTGGGACCAACGGCCATGGGTGAGCGAAACTACTACCGAGCCGAGCCGTTCACTGGCCCCATCCCCAGGAAATGCCAGCAGCAAGGATACTCAATTCTTCTGATCCCGGTCAGCTTCATCTTGCTCAACGTGGGGATCAACATGGTGACTATGGTCAGGGCAGGATCTGTGCAGCGCGGTTGGGGGAGCTCTGGGGTCTTGAAGGGGCTGAGGTGGGAGGGCTGCTGGGGTGTGACCGGACAAGGGTTGGATTTCAGGGCTCACCCTGCTCCCGGCCTCCCCCCTCCCCTTCTTCCCTCAACTCTGGAGGCATCTGAAGAGATTCTTGCGGGCACTTTTCAATCGTATTTTCCACAAAGGTGAGTGGGCGCCGGCGTGGGTTCAGGGGATGTGGGCCTGTCCCCTTTCTTCTATCCCTGCCTTGATTCTCAGCCCCTCAGGAACCCAGGCCCTGACCCATCTCGCCTTTCCCCACAGACAAGCAAGCCAGCTGTGTAGGCACCCATCGCATGTGCATGCGCTGCTCCGTGGATCCCAAGAACCTGTGCTCAAGAGTTTCTTCCCACTTCAGCCATCGCCCAAGCTTCCTGCTCGGGCAGGTAAACCACCTTGACTACTGCCAGCAGCGGGGCTCGGCGGGGGCGGAGCCGGCGGCCCCCCCGCCGCGGGCGAGTAAAGGAGAAGGCGGGCGGAGCGGGAGGCAAAAAGCCTACAGCACCCGGTATTCCCAGGCGGTCTCCCATCCAAGTACTAACCAGGCCCGACCCTGCTTAGCTTCCGAGATCAGACGAGATCGGGCGCGTTCAGGGTGGTATGGCCGTAGACGGGGGCGGGGGGCCGCGGGCGGCCTCTTGAGGCCCAGTTTCGCTGGCGCTGGCGCCTAAACGCCAGCCTGGCGGCCAGCCCGCCCCGGCAGGGCCCCCTCGCCCGCCCAGGCAGGGGGAACGGAGGTCTCGGGTATCGGGCGGCGGCGGAGGGTTTGGCGACCACCTCCCAGCCCAGGGCGGCCGTGACCCAGCAAACCCTTCGGCGCTTGGCGCCCCGCCCAAGATCCCGCACGTCGCTCACAGGGACGTGGCCCCGGAGGCTTCAGGGCCCGGGGCCCGCGGTCCCTTGGGCATCGGCCCTGCCCGCCCACGCGGCGCTAGGCGCAGCCCGGCCGCAGCCCGGGCCGGCCCTCCTGCCCGACAGCAGCCGGCCCGAAGCCACCGGGAGCCACCATTGAGTCGCCACGGCCCCTCAGCCCCGGCAAGGCCACCCTTGCCCCCACAGCCCCCGCCGAGCTCAGGACCCCGCCCCTGGTGGCCGGCAGGCCCGGGGAAGCGGCCCCTGCCCTCGATCCCGCTCCCGCACCCGGCCGCGGTGACACGCCAGAGGGGCGGGGTGGTGGTGGGGCGGGGCTTTTGTCGGAGGGAGCTGTGGAGGGACACACCGGCACACAGGTGGCGGCGCCGGGGCTGGGCGCCGGTGGGGGCGGCCAGGTGCAGGTCGAGGGGCTCGCGGGCCGAAAGGACGGCAACTGGGCCCGCGGCGGAGTCTGGGTCCGGGCCAGCCACGCCGGGAGCGTCTGGGGTGCGGCTGCCTTCCAGGGCCGCCTTCTGGCCGCCTGGCCGGCCGGGCCGGCGGGGAGCGCCCCGCCGGCGCGCGCCGTGGTGGGAGGGGCCTGAGGAGGTGGGGCCTGCAGCGGGGTCCGGCGGGGGCGGAGCCGGCGGCCCGCGCCGCGGGCGAGTAAAGGAGAAGGCGGGCGGAGCGGGAGGCAAAAAGCCTACAGCACCCGGTATTCCCAGGCGGTCTCCCATCCAAGTACTAACCAGGCCCGACCCTGCTTAGCTTCCGAGATCAGACGAGATCGGGCGCGTTCAGGGTGGTATGGCCGTAGACGGGGGCGGGGGGCCGCGGGCGGCCTCTTGAGGCCCAGTTTCGCTGGCGCTGGCGCCTTATCGCCAGCCTGGCGGCCAGCCCGCCCCGGCAGGGCCCCCTCGCCCGCCCAGGCAGGGGGAACGGAGGTCTCGGGTATCGGGCGGCGGCGGAGGGTTTGGCGACCACCTCCCAGCCCAGGGCGGCCGTGACCCAGCAAACCCTTCGGCGCTTGGCGCCCCGCCCAAGATCCCGCACGTCGCTCACAGGGACGTGGCCCCGGAGGCTTCAGGGCCCGGGGCCCGCGGTCCCTTGGGCATCGGCCCTGCCCGCCCACGCGGCGCTAGGCGCAGCCCGGCCGCAGCCCGGGCCGGCCCTCCTGCCCGACAGCAGCCGGCCCGAAGCCACCGGGAGCCACCATTGAGTCGCCACGGCCCCTCAGCCCCGGCAAGGCCACCCTTGCCCCCACAGCCCCCGCCGAGCTCAGGACCCCGCCCCTGGTGGCCGGCAGGCCCGGGGAAGCGGCCCCTGCCCTCGATCCCGCTCCCGCACCCGGCCGCGGTGACACGCCAGAGGGGCGGGGTGGTGGTGGGGCGGGGCTTTTGTCGGAGGGAGCTGTGGAGGGACACACCGGCACACAGGTGGCGGCGCCGGGGCTGGGCGCCGGTGGGGGCGGCCAGGTGCAGGTCGAGGGGCTCGCGGGCCGAAAGGACGGCAACTGGGCCCGCGGCGGAGTCTGGGTCCGGGCCAGCCACGCCGGGAGCGTCTGGGGTGCGGCTGCCTTCCAGGGCCGCCTTCTGGCCGCCTGGCCGGCCGGGCCGGCGGGGAGCGCCCCGCCGGCGCGCGCCGTGGTGGGAGGGGCCTGAGGAGGTGGGGCCTGCAGCGGGGTCCGGCGGGGGCGGAGCCGGCGGCCCGCGCCGCGGGCGAGTAAAGGAGAAGGCGGGCGGAGCGGGAGGCAAAAAGCCTACAGCACCCGGTATTCCCAGGCGGTCTCCCATCCAAGTACTAACCAGGCCCGACCCTGCTTAGCTTCCGAGATCAGACGAGATCGGGCGCGTTCAGGGTGGTATGGCCGTAGACGGGGGCGGGGGGCCGCGGGCGGCCTCTTGAGGCCCAGTTTCGCTGGCGCTGGCGCCTTATCGCCAGCCTGGCGGCCAGCCCGCCCCGGCAGGGCCCCCTCGCCCGCCCAGGCAGGGGGAACGGAGGTCTCGGGTATCGGGCGGCGGCGGAGGGTTTGGCGACCACCTCCCAGCCCAGGGCGGCCGTGACCCAGCAAACCCTTCGGCGCTTGGCGCCCCGCCCAAGATCCCGCACGTCGCTCACAGGGACGTGGCCCCGGAGGCTTCAGGGCCCGGGGCCCGCGGTCCCTTGGGCATCGGCCCTGCCCGCCCACGCGGCGCTAGGCGCAGCCCGGCCGCAGCCCGGGCCGGCCCTCCTGCCCGACAGCAGCCGGCCCGAAGCCACCGGGAGCCACCATTGAGTCGCCACGGCCCCTCAGCCCCGGCAAGGCCACCCTTGCCCCCACAGCCCCCGCCGAGCTCAGGACCCCGCCCCTGGTGGCCGGCAGGCCCGGGGAAGCGGCCCCTGCCCTCGATCCCGCTCCCGCACCCGGCCGCGGTGACACGCCAGAGGGGCGGGGTGGTGGTGGGGCGGGGCTTTTGTCGGAGGGAGCTGTGGAGGGACACACCGGCACACAGGTGGCGGCGCCGGGGCTGGGCGCCGGTGGGGGCGGCCAGGTGCAGGTCGAGGGGCTCGCGGGCCGAAAGGACGGCAACTGGGCCCGCGGCGGAGTCTGGGTCCGGGCCAGCCACGCCGGGAGCGTCTGGGGTGCGGCTGCCTTCCAGGGCCGCCTTCTGGCCGCCTGGCCGGCCGGGCCGGCGGGGAGCGCCCCGCCGGCGCGCGCCGTGGTGGGAGGGGCCTGAGGAGGTGGGGCCTGCAGCGGGGTCCGGCGGGGGCGGAGCCGGCGGCCCCCGCCGCGGGCGAGTAAAGGAGAAGGCGGGCGGAGCGGGAGGCAAAAAGCCTACAGCACCCGGTATTCCCAGGCGGTCTCCCATCCAAGTACTAACCAGGCCCGACCCTGCTTAGCTTCCGAGATCAGACGAGATCGGGCGCGTTCAGGGTGGTATGGCCGTAGACGGGGGCGGGGGGCCGCGGGCGGCCTCTTGAGGCCCAGTTTCGCTGGCGCTGGCGCCTTATCGCCAGCCTGGCGGCCAGCCCGCCCCGGCAGGGCCCCCTCGCCCGCCCAGGCAGGGGGAACGGAGGTCTCGGGTATCGGGCGGCGGCGGAGGGTTTGGCGACCACCTCCCAGCCCAGGGCGGCCGTGACCCAGCAAACCCTTCGGCGCTTGGCGCCCCGCCCAAGATCCCGCACGTCGCTCACAGGGACGTGGCCCCGGAGGCTTCAGGGCCCGGGGCCCGCGGTCCCTTGGGCATCGGCCCTGCCCGCCCACGCGGCGCTAGGCGCAGCCCGGCCGCAGCCCGGGCCGGCCCTCCTGCCCGACAGCAGCCGGCCCGAAGCCACCGGGAGCCACCATTGAGTCGCCACGGCCCCTCAGCCCCGGCAAGGCCACCCTTGCCCCCACAGCCCCCGCCGAGCTCAGGACCCCGCCCCTGGTGGCCGGCAGGCCCGGGGAAGCGGCCCCTGCCCTCGATCCCGCTCCCGCACCCGGCCGCGGTGACACGCCAGAGGGGCGGGGTGGTGGTGGGGCGGGGCTTTTGTCGGAGGGAGCTGTGGAGGGACACACCGGCACACAGGTGGCGGCGCCGGGGCTGGGCGCCGGTGGGGGCGGCCAGGTGCAGGTCGAGGGGCTCGCGGGCCGAAAGGACGGCAACTGGGCCCATGGCGGAGTCTGGGTCTGGAGGGCTCTGAGCCTCCATTCGCTCTGGTGCCTCGGGTCTACCGGCCCGACGCCTGGTAGCGCGACACCCCACCGGCCCACAGACGTAGCCTCCCCAGCTGTGCTCACAGCGAGTCCAACCGCAGCCTGCATCCCTCCACGGGACACTTGGATTACTCCCGCGATCCCCACGAGGTGCGGCACCCGGCGGCCGAATGGGCTGAGATCCTGCCCTTGCGGCGCCCTGTGGCCACCTCCGCCTCCCTCACGGTACTGGCCGAGGCCTCGGACCAGTGGGCCCCGGCTCCCAGCTCAGCGCTGCTCCTCCGCCCCTCTCACCTCCTGCCCGACGTCCAGGCTACCGAGCACCCTCCACCCCCGCCCACCTTCATGCCACTCAGCCGGAACCCGGGAGGCAATGCCAAATACCAGGTGTATGACAGTCTGGTGCTGAAGCGGCAACAGCAGGAGGGCCAAGCGCGGGCCAACTCGCTGCTACCTTCCACCTCGGCCTCCAGGCCCTCTCTGCACGGGAGCCAGACTGGGAAAATGAACTTACCAGCAGCAAATGGGGTCAGGGGCAGGGGGCGGCAGGGCATGGAGAGAGGAATAAAGAGCGCCAGAGTCCAGGAAACATTGGTGGTCTGTGGCTTGGAAGCGCCACTCCTTCTGCCAGCCTGGGTCCCTGCGCTTGGCTTCCTGCAATAAGAAGCCAGTGTCCCCTTGTTGGCCTGAGGGTCCCTTTGGTTTAGTGGCCACAGTTCTGCCAGCAGGCCCCTCCTGGTCCTATACCATGCACTAAGTACATCTGCAGCTGCAGACTCCAAACCCCTGGTCTCTGGGCACCTCCTCTGTGTCTCAGCTGTCCCTGTCCACAGAGAGCCTCATACAAGAAGTTGCTTCCAAACTGGGAGGTTCCACATCTGGGCAGGTCCAGCTCCAGGCCCAGTGAAGGGCATGAAGAAGGCTGAGGCTCTGGACTCCAGCCAGGCCTTCAGCAGGCCTCTGAGGCCAAGGTCTTCCTAGTCTCAAGAGGGGCCAAGAGACGCAATGTGTCATTTGAACAAGTGAGTCAGCGGGCGGTGAGCGAATGAATGACCGCTCGAGGGGATGTATGCCGGCCACCGGGCCCTGTTTGACTGTCCAGGCTCAGCTTACCTGACCCTGGTTACCAGGGAATGCCACTCTGGGCCCTCCTTTTCATCCCCCTCCCTCACTGTGACCTCACCACCTGCCCCATTATGACCCAGTCTGGCTCCCAGTTAAAACTGGAGGGCAGAGGGCCCAGGCAGTCCTGGGACCAACGGCCATGGGTGAGCGAAACTACTACCGAGCCGAGCCGTTCACTGGCCCCATCCCCAGGAAATGCCAGCAGCAAGGATACTCAATTCTTCTGATCCCGGTCAGCTTCATCTTGCTCAACGTGGGGATCAACATGGTGACTATGGTCAGGGCAGGATCTGTGCAGCGCGGTTGGGGGAGCTCTGGGGTCTTGAAGGGGCTGAGGTGGGAGGGCTGCTGGGGTGTGACCGGACAAGGGTTGGATTTCAGGGCTCACCCTGCTCCCGGCCTCCCCCCTCCCCTTCTTCCCTCAACTCTGGAGGCATCTGAAGAGATTCTTGCGGGCACTTTTCAATCGTATTTTCCACAAAGGTGAGTGGGCGCCGGCGTGGGTTCAGGGGATGTGGGCCTGTCCCCTTTCTTCTATCCCTGCCTTGATTCTCAGCCCCTCAGGAACCCAGGCCCTGACCCATCTCGCCTTTCCCCACAGACAAGCAAGCCAGCTGTGTAGGCACCCATCGCATGTGCATGCGCTGCTCCGTGGATCCCAAGAACCTGTGCTCAAGAGTTTCTTCCCACTTCAGCCATCGCCCAAGCTTCCTGCTCGGGCAGGTAAACCACCTTGACTACTGCCAGCAGCGGGGCTCGGCGGGGGCGGAGCCGGCGGCCCCCCCGCCGCGGGCGAGTAAAGGAGAAGGCGGGCGGAGCGGGAGGCAAAAAGCCTACAGCACCCGGTATTCCCAGGCGGTCTCCCATCCAAGTACTAACCAGGCCCGACCCTGCTTAGCTTCCGAGATCAGACGAGATCGGGCGCGTTCAGGGTGGTATGGCCGTAGACGGGGGCGGGGGGCCGCGGGCGGCCTCTTGAGGCCCAGTTTCGCTGGCGCTGGCGCCTAAACGCCAGCCTGGCGGCCAGCCCGCCCCGGCAGGGCCCCCTCGCCCGCCCAGGCAGGGGGAACGGAGGTCTCGGGTATCGGGCGGCGGCGGAGGGTTTGGCGACCACCTCCCAGCCCAGGGCGGCCGTGACCCAGCAAACCCTTCGGCGCTTGGCGCCCCGCCCAAGATCCCGCACGTCGCTCACAGGGACGTGGCCCCGGAGGCTTCAGGGCCCGGGGCCCGCGGTCCCTTGGGCATCGGCCCTGCCCGCCCACGCGGCGCTAGGCGCAGCCCGGCCGCAGCCCGGGCCGGCCCTCCTGCCCGACAGCAGCCGGCCCGAAGCCACCGGGAGCCACCATTGAGTCGCCACGGCCCCTCAGCCCCGGCAAGGCCACCCTTGCCCCCACAGCCCCCGCCGAGCTCAGGACCCCGCCCCTGGTGGCCGGCAGGCCCGGGGAAGCGGCCCCTGCCCTCGATCCCGCTCCCGCACCCGGCCGCGGTGACACGCCAGAGGGGCGGGGTGGTGGTGGGGCGGGGCTTTTGTCGGAGGGAGCTGTGGAGGGACACACCGGCACACAGGTGGCGGCGCCGGGGCTGGGCGCCGGTGGGGGCGGCCAGGTGCAGGTCGAGGGGCTCGCGGGCCGAAAGGACGGCAACTGGGCCCGCGGCGGAGTCTGGGTCCGGGCCAGCCACGCCGGGAGCGTCTGGGGTGCGGCTGCCTTCCAGGGCCGCCTTCTGGCCGCCTGGCCGGCCGGGCCGGCGGGGAGCGCCCCGCCGGCGCGCGCCGTGGTGGGAGGGGCCTGAGGAGGTGGGGCCTGCAGCGGGGTCCGGCGGGGGCGGAGCCGGCGGCCCGCGCCGCGGGCGAGTAAAGGAGAAGGCGGGCGGAGCGGGAGGCAAAAAGCCTACAGCACCCGGTATTCCCAGGCGGTCTCCCATCCAAGTACTAACCAGGCCCGACCCTGCTTAGCTTCCGAGATCAGACGAGATCGGGCGCGTTCAGGGTGGTATGGCCGTAGACGGGGGCGGGGGGCCGCGGGCGGCCTCTTGAGGCCCAGTTTCGCTGGCGCTGGCGCCTTATCGCCAGCCTGGCGGCCAGCCCGCCCCGGCAGGGCCCCCTCGCCCGCCCAGGCAGGGGGAACGGAGGTCTCGGGTATCGGGCGGCGGCGGAGGGTTTGGCGACCACCTCCCAGCCCAGGGCGGCCGTGACCCAGCAAACCCTTCGGCGCTTGGCGCCCCGCCCAAGATCCCGCACGTCGCTCACAGGGACGTGGCCCCGGAGGCTTCAGGGCCCGGGGCCCGCGGTCCCTTGGGCATCGGCCCTGCCCGCCCACGCGGCGCTAGGCGCAGCCCGGCCGCAGCCCGGGCCGGCCCTCCTGCCCGACAGCAGCCGGCCCGAAGCCACCGGGAGCCACCATTGAGTCGCCACGGCCCCTCAGCCCCGGCAAGGCCACCCTTGCCCCCACAGCCCCCGCCGAGCTCAGGACCCCGCCCCTGGTGGCCGGCAGGCCCGGGGAAGCGGCCCCTGCCCTCGATCCCGCTCCCGCACCCGGCCGCGGTGACACGCCAGAGGGGCGGGGTGGTGGTGGGGCGGGGCTTTTGTCGGAGGGAGCTGTGGAGGGACACACCGGCACACAGGTGGCGGCGCCGGGGCTGGGCGCCGGTGGGGGCGGCCAGGTGCAGGTCGAGGGGCTCGCGGGCCGAAAGGACGGCAACTGGGCCCGCGGCGGAGTCTGGGTCCGGGCCAGCCACGCCGGGAGCGTCTGGGGTGCGGCTGCCTTCCAGGGCCGCCTTCTGGCCGCCTGGCCGGCCGGGCCGGCGGGGAGCGCCCCGCCGGCGCGCGCCGTGGTGGGAGGGGCCTGAGGAGGTGGGGCCTGCAGCGGGGTCCGGCGGGGGCGGAGCCGGCGGCCCCCGCCGCGGGCGAGTAAAGGAGAAGGCGGGCGGAGCGGGAGGCAAAAAGCCTACAGCACCCGGTATTCCCAGGCGGTCTCCCATCCAAGTACTAACCAGGCCCGACCCTGCTTAGCTTCCGAGATCAGACTAGATCGGGCGCGTTCAGGGTGGTATGGCCGTAGACGGGGGCGGGGGGCCGCGGGCGGCCTCTTGAGGCCCAGTTTCGCTGGCGCTGGCGCCTTATCGCCAGCCTGGCGGCCAGCCCGCCCCGGCAGGGCCCCCTCGCCCGCCCAGGCAGGGGGAACGGAGGTCTCGGGTATCGGGCGGCGGCGGAGGGTTTGGCGACCACCTCCCAGCCCAGGGCGGCCGTGACCCAGCAAACCCTTCGGCGCTTGGCGCCCCGCCCAAGATCCCGCACGTCGCTCACAGGGACGTGGCCCCGGAGGCTTCAGGGCCCGGGGCCCGCGGTCCCTTGGGCATCGGCCCTGCCCGCCCACGCGGCGCTAGGCGCAGCCCGGCCGCAGCCCGGGCCGGCCCTCCTGCCCGACAGCAGCCGGCCCGAAGCCACCGGGAGCCACCATTGAGTCGCCACGGCCCCTCAGCCCCGGCAAGGCCACCCTTGCCCCCACAGCCCCCGCCGAGCTCAGGACCCCGCCCCTGGTGGCCGGCAGGCCCGGGGAAGCGGCCCCTGCCCTCGATCCCGCTCCCGCACCCGGCCGCGGTGACACGCCAGAGGGGCGGGGTGGTGGTGGGGCGGGGCTTTTGTCGGAGGGAGCTGTGGAGGGACACACCGGCACACAGGTGGCGGCGCCGGGGCTGGGCGCCGGTGGGGGCGGCCAGGTGCAGGTCGAGGGGCTCGCGGGCCGAAAGGACGGCAACTGGGCCCATGGCGGAGTCTGGGTCTGGAGGGCTCTGAGCCTCCATTCGCTCTGGTGCCTCGGGTCTACCGGCCCGACGCCTGGTAGCGCGACACCCCACCGGCCCACAGACGTAGCCTCCCCAGCTGTGCTCACAGCGAGTCCAACCGCAGCCTGCATCCCTCCACGGGACACTTGGATTACTCCCGCGATCCCCACGAGGTGCGGCACCCGGCGGCCGAATGGGCTGAGATCCTGCCCTTGCGGCGCCCTGTGGCCACCTCCGCCTCCCTCACGGTACTGGCCGAGGCCTCGGACCAGTGGGCCCCGGCTCCCAGCTCAGCGCTGCTCCTCCGCCCCTCTCACCTCCTGCCCGACGTCCAGGCTACCGAGCACCCTCCACCCCCGCCCACCTTCATGCCACTCAGCCGGAACCCGGGAGGCAATGCCAAATACCAGGTGTATGACAGTCTGGTGCTGAAGCGGCAACAGCAGGAGGGCCAAGCGCGGGCCAACTCGCTGCTACCTTCCACCTCGGCCTCCAGGCCCTCTCTGCACGGGAGCCAGACTGGGAAAATGAACTTACCAGCAGCAAATGGGGTCAGGGGCAGGGGGCGGCAGGGCATGGAGAGAGGAATAAAGAGCGCCAGAGTCCAGGAAACATTGGTGGTCTGTGGCTTGGAAGCGCCACTCCTTCTGCCAGCCTGGGTCCCTGCGCTTGGCTTCCTGCAATAAGAAGCCAGTGTCCCCTTGTTGGCCTGAGGGTCCCTTTGGTTTAGTGGCCACAGTTCTGCCAGCAGGCCCCTCCTGGTCCTATACCATGCACTAAGTACATCTGCAGCTGCAGACTCCAAACCCCTGGTCTCTGGGCACCTCCTCTGTGTCTCAGCTGTCCCTGTCCACAGAGAGCCTCATACAAGAAGTTGCTTCCAAACTGGGAGGTTCCACATCTGGGCAGGTCCAGCTCCAGGCCCAGTGAAGGGCATGAAGAAGGCTGAGGCTCTGGACTCCAGCCAGGCCTTCAGCAGGCCTCTGAGGCCAAGGTCTTCCTAGTCTCAAGAGGGGCCAAGAGACGCAATGTGTCATTTGAACAAGTGAGTCAGCGGGCGGTGAGCGAATGAATGACCGCTCGAGGGGATGTATGCCGGCCACCGGGCCCTGTTTGACTGTCCAGGCTCAGCTTACCTGACCCTGGTTACCAGGGAATGCCACTCTGGGCCCTCCTTTTCATCCCCCTCCCTCACTGTGACCTCACCACCTGCCCCATTATGACCCAGTCTGGCTCCCAGTTAAAACTGGAGGGCAGAGGGCCCAGGCAGTCCTGGGACCAACGGCCATGGGTGAGCGAAACTACTACCGAGCCGAGCCGTTCACTGGCCCCATCCCCAGGAAATGCCAGCAGCAAGGATACTCAATTCTTCTGATCCCGGTCAGCTTCATCTTGCTCAACGTGGGGATCAACATGGTGACTATGGTCAGGGCAGGATCTGTGCAGCGCGGTTGGGGGAGCTCTGGGGTCTTGAAGGGGCTGAGGTGGGAGGGCTGCTGGGGTGTGACCGGACAAGGGTTGGATTTCAGGGCTCACCCTGCTCCCGGCCTCCCCCCTCCCCTTCTTCCCTCAACTCTGGAGGCATCTGAAGAGATTCTTGCGGGCACTTTTCAATCGTATTTTCCACAAAGGTGAGTGGGCGCCGGCGTGGGTTCAGGGGATGTGGGCCTGTCCCCTTTCTTCTATCCCTGCCTTGATTCTCAGCCCCTCAGGAACCCAGGCCCTGACCCATCTCGCCTTTCCCCACAGACAAGCAAGCCAGCTGTGTAGGCACCCATCGCATGTGCATGCGCTGCTCCGTGGATCCCAAGAACCTGTGCTCAAGAGTTTCTTCCCACTTCAGCCATCGCCCAAGCTTCCTGCTCGGGCAGGTAAACCACCTTGACTACTGCCAGCAGCGGGGCTCGGCGGGGGCGGAGCCGGCGGCCCCCCCGCCGCGGGCGAGTAAAGGAGAAGGCGGGCGGAGCGGGAGGCAAAAAGCCTACAGCACCCGGTATTCCCAGGCGGTCTCCCATCCAAGTACTAACCAGGCCCGACCCTGCTTAGCTTCCGAGATCAGACGAGATCGGGCGCGTTCAGGGTGGTATGGCCGTAGACGGGGGCGGGGGGCCGCGGGCGGCCTCTTGAGGCCCAGTTTCGCTGGCGCTGGCGCCTAAACGCCAGCCTGGCGGCCAGCCCGCCCCGGCAGGGCCCCCTCGCCCGCCCAGGCAGGGGGAACGGAGGTCTCGGGTATCGGGCGGCGGCGGAGGGTTTGGCGACCACCTCCCAGCCCAGGGCGGCCGTGACCCAGCAAACCCTTCGGCGCTTGGCGCCCCGCCCAAGATCCCGCACGTCGCTCACAGGGACGTGGCCCCGGAGGCTTCAGGGCCCGGGGCCCGCGGTCCCTTGGGCATCGGCCCTGCCCGCCCACGCGGCGCTAGGCGCAGCCCGGCCGCAGCCCGGGCCGGCCCTCCTGCCCGACAGCAGCCGGCCCGAAGCCACCGGGAGCCACCATTGAGTCGCCACGGCCCCTCAGCCCCGGCAAGGCCACCCTTGCCCCCACAGCCCCCGCCGAGCTCAGGACCCCGCCCCTGGTGGCCGGCAGGCCCGGGGAAGCGGCCCCTGCCCTCGATCCCGCTCCCGCACCCGGCCGCGGTGACACGCCAGAGGGGCGGGGTGGTGGTGGGGCGGGGCTTTTGTCGGAGGGAGCTGTGGAGGGACACACCGGCACACAGGTGGCGGCGCCGGGGCTGGGCGCCGGTGGGGGCGGCCAGGTGCAGGTCGAGGGGCTCGCGGGCCGAAAGGACGGCAACTGGGCCCGCGGCGGAGTCTGGGTCCGGGCCAGCCACGCCGGGAGCGTCTGGGGTGCGGCTGCCTTCCAGGGCCGCCTTCTGGCCGCCTGGCCGGCCGGGCCGGCGGGGAGCGCCCCGCCGGCGCGCGCCGTGGTGGGAGGGGCCTGAGGAGGTGGGGCCTGCAGCGGGGTCCGGCGGGGGCGGAGCCGGCGGCCCGCGCCGCGGGCGAGTAAAGGAGAAGGCGGGCGGAGCGGGAGGCAAAAAGCCTACAGCACCCGGTATTCCCAGGCGGTCTCCCATCCAAGTACTAACCAGGCCCGACCCTGCTTAGCTTCCGAGATCAGACGAGATCGGGCGCGTTCAGGGTGGTATGGCCGTAGACGGGGGCGGGGGGCCGCGGGCGGCCTCTTGAGGCCCAGTTTCGCTGGCGCTGGCGCCTTATCGCCAGCCTGGCGGCCAGCCCGCCCCGGCAGGGCCCCCTCGCCCGCCCAGGCAGGGGGAACGGAGGTCTCGGGTATCGGGCGGCGGCGGAGGGTTTGGCGACCACCTCCCAGCCCAGGGCGGCCGTGACCCAGCAAACCCTTCGGCGCTTGGCGCCCCGCCCAAGATCCCGCACGTCGCTCACAGGGACGTGGCCCCGGAGGCTTCAGGGCCCGGGGCCCGCGGTCCCTTGGGCATCGGCCCTGCCCGCCCACGCGGCGCTAGGCGCAGCCCGGCCGCAGCCCGGGCCGGCCCTCCTGCCCGACAGCAGCCGGCCCGAAGCCACCGGGAGCCACCATTGAGTCGCCACGGCCCCTCAGCCCCGGCAAGGCCACCCTTGCCCCCACAGCCCCCGCCGAGCTCAGGACCCCGCCCCTGGTGGCCGGCAGGCCCGGGGAAGCGGCCCCTGCCCTCGATCCCGCTCCCGCACCCGGCCGCGGTGACACGCCAGAGGGGCGGGGTGGTGGTGGGGCGGGGCTTTTGTCGGAGGGAGCTGTGGAGGGACACACCGGCACACAGGTGGCGGCGCCGGGGCTGGGCGCCGGTGGGGGCGGCCAGGTGCAGGTCGAGGGGCTCGCGGGCCGAAAGGACGGCAACTGGGCCCGCGGCGGAGTCTGGGTCCGGGCCAGCCACGCCGGGAGCGTCTGGGGTGCGGCTGCCTTCCAGGGCCGCCTTCTGGCCGCCTGGCCGGCCGGGCCGGCGGGGAGCGCCCCGCCGGCGCGCGCCGTGGTGGGAGGGGCCTGAGGAGGTGGGGCCTGCAGCGGGGTCCGGCGGGGGCGGAGCCGGCGGCCCCCGCCGCGGGCGAGTAAAGGAGAAGGCGGGCGGAGCGGGAGGCAAAAAGCCTACAGCACCCGGTATTCCCAGGCGGTCTCCCATCCAAGTACTAACCAGGCCCGACCCTGCTTAGCTTCCGAGATCAGACGAGATCGGGCGCGTTCAGGGTGGTATGGCCGTAGACGGGGGCGGGGGGCCGCGGGCGGCCTCTTGAGGCCCAGTTTCGCTGGCGCTGGCGCCTTATCGCCAGCCTGGCGGCCAGCCCGCCCCGGCAGGGCCCCCTCGCCCGCCCAGGCAGGGGGAACGGAGGTCTCGGGTATCGGGCGGCGGCGGAGGGTTTGGCGACCACCTCCCAGCCCAGGGCGGCCGTGACCCAGCAAACCCTTCGGCGCTTGGCGCCCCGCCCAAGATCCCGCACGTCGCTCACAGGGACGTGGCCCCGGAGGCTTCAGGGCCCGGGGCCCGCGGTCCCTTGGGCATCGGCCCTGCCCGCCCACGCGGCGCTAGGCGCAGCCCGGCCGCAGCCCGGGCCGGCCCTCCTGCCCGACAGCAGCCGGCCCGAAGCCACCGGGAGCCACCATTGAGTCGCCACGGCCCCTCAGCCCCGGCAAGGCCACCCTTGCCCCCACAGCCCCCGCCGAGCTCAGGACCCCGCCCCTGGTGGCCGGCAGGCCCGGGGAAGCGGCCCCTGCCCTCGATCCCGCTCCCGCACCCGGCCGCGGTGACACGCCAGAGGGGCGGGGTGGTGGTGGGGCGGGGCTTTTGTCGGAGGGAGCTGTGGAGGGACACACCGGCACACAGGTGGCGGCGCCGGGGCTGGGCGCCGGTGGGGGCGGCCAGGTGCAGGTCGAGGGGCTCGCGGGCCGAAAGGACGGCAACTGGGCCCATGGCGGAGTCTGGGTCTGGAGGGCTCTGAGCCTCCATTCGCTCTGGTGCCTCGGGTCTACCGGCCCGACGCCTGGTAGCGCGACACCCCACCGGCCCACAGACGTAGCCTCCCCAGCTGTGCTCACAGCGAGTCCAACCGCAGCCTGCATCCCTCCACGGGACACTTGGATTACTCCCGCGATCCCCACGAGGTGCGGCACCCGGCGGCCGAATGGGCTGAGATCCTGCCCTTGCGGCGCCCTGTGGCCACCTCCGCCTCCCTCACGGTACTGGCCGAGGCCTCGGACCAGTGGGCCCCGGCTCCCAGCTCAGCGCTGCTCCTCCGCCCCTCTCACCTCCTGCCCGACGTCCAGGCTACCGAGCACCCTCCACCCCCGCCCACCTTCATGCCACTCAGCCGGAACCCGGGAGGCAATGCCAAATACCAGGTGTATGACAGTCTGGTGCTGAAGCGGCAACAGCAGGAGGGCCAAGCGCGGGCCAACTCGCTGCTACCTTCCACCTCGGCCTCCAGGCCCTCTCTGCACGGGAGCCAGACTGGGAAAATGAACTTACCAGCAGCAAATGGGGTCAGGGGCAGGGGGCGGCAGGGCATGGAGAGAGGAATAAAGAGCGCCAGAGTCCAGGAAACATTGGTGGTCTGTGGCTTGGAAGCGCCACTCCTTCTGCCAGCCTGGGTCCCTGCGCTTGGCTTCCTGCAATAAGAAGCCAGTGTCCCCTTGTTGGCCTGAGGGTCCCTTTGGTTTAGTGGCCACAGTTCTGCCAGCAGGCCCCTCCTGGTCCTATACCATGCACTAAGTACATCTGCAGCTGCAGACTCCAAACCCCTGGTCTCTGGGCACCTCCTCTGTGTCTCAGCTGTCCCTGTCCACAGAGAGCCTCATACAAGAAGTTGCTTCCAAACTGGGAGGTTCCACATCTGGGCAGGTCCAGCTCCAGGCCCAGTGAAGGGCATGAAGAAGGCTGAGGCTCTGGACTCCAGCCAGGCCTTCAGCAGGCCTCTGAGGCCAAGGTCTTCCTAGTCTCAAGAGGGGCCAAGAGACGCAATGTGTCATTTGAACAAGTGAGTCAGCGGGCGGTGAGCGAATGAATGACCGCTCGAGGGGATGTATGCCGGCCACCGGGCCCTGTTTGACTGTCCAGGCTCAGCTTACCTGACCCTGGTTACCAGGGAATGCCACTCTGGGCCCTCCTTTTCATCCCCCTCCCTCACTGTGACCTCACCACCTGCCCCATTATGACCCAGTCTGGCTCCCAGTTAAAACTGGAGGGCAGAGGGCCCAGGCAGTCCTGGGACCAACGGCCATGGGTGAGCGAAACTACTACCGAGCCGAGCCGTTCACTGGCCCCATCCCCAGGAAATGCCAGCAGCAAGGATACTCAATTCTTCTGATCCCGGTCAGCTTCATCTTGCTCAACGTGGGGATCAACATGGTGACTATGGTCAGGGCAGGATCTGTGCAGCGCGGTTGGGGGAGCTCTGGGGTCTTGAAGGGGCTGAGGTGGGAGGGCTGCTGGGGTGTGACCGGACAAGGGTTGGATTTCAGGGCTCACCCTGCTCCCGGCCTCCCCCCTCCCCTTCTTCCCTCAACTCTGGAGGCATCTGAAGAGATTCTTGCGGGCACTTTTCAATCGTATTTTCCACAAAGGTGAGTGGGCGCCGGCGTGGGTTCAGGGGATGTGGGCCTGTCCCCTTTCTTCTATCCCTGCCTTGATTCTCAGCCCCTCAGGAACCCAGGCCCTGACCCATCTCGCCTTTCCCCACAGACAAGCAAGCCAGCTGTGTAGGCACCCATCGCATGTGCATGCGCTGCTCCGTGGATCCCAAGAACCTGTGCTCAAGAGTTTCTTCCCACTTCAGCCATCGCCCAAGCTTCCTGCTCGGGCAGGTAAACCACCTTGACTACTGCCAGCAGCGGGGCTCGGCGGGGGCGGAGCCGGCGGCCCCCCCGCCGCGGGCGAGTAAAGGAGAAGGCGGGCGGAGCGGGAGGCAAAAAGCCTACAGCACCCGGTATTCCCAGGCGGTCTCCCATCCAAGTACTAACCAGGCCCGACCCTGCTTAGCTTCCGAGATCAGACGAGATCGGGCGCGTTCAGGGTGGTATGGCCGTAGACGGGGGCGGGGGGCCGCGGGCGGCCTCTTGAGGCCCAGTTTCGCTGGCGCTGGCGCCTAAACGCCAGCCTGGCGGCCAGCCCGCCCCGGCAGGGCCCCCTCGCCCGCCCAGGCAGGGGGAACGGAGGTCTCGGGTATCGGGCGGCGGCGGAGGGTTTGGCGACCACCTCCCAGCCCAGGGCGGCCGTGACCCAGCAAACCCTTCGGCGCTTGGCGCCCCGCCCAAGATCCCGCACGTCGCTCACAGGGACGTGGCCCCGGAGGCTTCAGGGCCCGGGGCCCGCGGTCCCTTGGGCATCGGCCCTGCCCGCCCACGCGGCGCTAGGCGCAGCCCGGCCGCAGCCCGGGCCGGCCCTCCTGCCCGACAGCAGCCGGCCCGAAGCCACCGGGAGCCACCATTGAGTCGCCACGGCCCCTCAGCCCCGGCAAGGCCACCCTTGCCCCCACAGCCCCCGCCGAGCTCAGGACCCCGCCCCTGGTGGCCGGCAGGCCCGGGGAAGCGGCCCCTGCCCTCGATCCCGCTCCCGCACCCGGCCGCGGTGACACGCCAGAGGGGCGGGGTGGTGGTGGGGCGGGGCTTTTGTCGGAGGGAGCTGTGGAGGGACACACCGGCACACAGGTGGCGGCGCCGGGGCTGGGCGCCGGTGGGGGCGGCCAGGTGCAGGTCGAGGGGCTCGCGGGCCGAAAGGACGGCAACTGGGCCCGCGGCGGAGTCTGGGTCCGGGCCAGCCACGCCGGGAGCGTCTGGGGTGCGGCTGCCTTCCAGGGCCGCCTTCTGGCCGCCTGGCCGGCCGGGCCGGCGGGGAGCGCCCCGCCGGCGCGCGCCGTGGTGGGAGGGGCCTGAGGAGGTGGGGCCTGCAGCGGGGTCCGGCGGGGGCGGAGCCGGCGGCCCGCGCCGCGGGCGAGTAAAGGAGAAGGCGGGCGGAGCGGGAGGCAAAAAGCCTACAGCACCCGGTATTCCCAGGCGGTCTCCCATCCAAGTACTAACCAGGCCCGACCCTGCTTAGCTTCCGAGATCAGACGAGATCGGGCGCGTTCAGGGTGGTATGGCCGTAGACGGGGGCGGGGGGCCGCGGGCGGCCTCTTGAGGCCCAGTTTCGCTGGCGCTGGCGCCTTATCGCCAGCCTGGCGGCCAGCCCGCCCCGGCAGGGCCCCCTCGCCCGCCCAGGCAGGGGGAACGGAGGTCTCGGGTATCGGGCGGCGGCGGAGGGTTTGGCGACCACCTCCCAGCCCAGGGCGGCCGTGACCCAGCAAACCCTTCGGCGCTTGGCGCCCCGCCCAAGATCCCGCACGTCGCTCACAGGGACGTGGCCCCGGAGGCTTCAGGGCCCGGGGCCCGCGGTCCCTTGGGCATCGGCCCTGCCCGCCCACGCGGCGCTAGGCGCAGCCCGGCCGCAGCCCGGGCCGGCCCTCCTGCCCGACAGCAGCCGGCCCGAAGCCACCGGGAGCCACCATTGAGTCGCCACGGCCCCTCAGCCCCGGCAAGGCCACCCTTGCCCCCACAGCCCCCGCCGAGCTCAGGACCCCGCCCCTGGTGGCCGGCAGGCCCGGGGAAGCGGCCCCTGCCCTCGATCCCGCTCCCGCACCCGGCCGCGGTGACACGCCAGAGGGGCGGGGTGGTGGTGGGGCGGGGCTTTTGTCGGAGGGAGCTGTGGAGGGACACACCGGCACACAGGTGGCGGCGCCGGGGCTGGGCGCCGGTGGGGGCGGCCAGGTGCAGGTCGAGGGGCTCGCGGGCCGAAAGGACGGCAACTGGGCCCGCGGCGGAGTCTGGGTCCGGGCCAGCCACGCCGGGAGCGTCTGGGGTGCGGCTGCCTTCCAGGGCCGCCTTCTGGCCGCCTGGCCGGCCGGGCCGGCGGGGAGCGCCCCGCCGGCGCGCGCCGTGGTGGGAGGGGCCTGAGGAGGTGGGGCCTGCAGCGGGGTCCGGCGGGGGCGGAGCCGGCGGCCCCCGCCGCGGGCGAGTAAAGGAGAAGGCGGGCGGAGCGGGAGGCAAAAAGCCTACAGCACCCGGTATTCCCAGGCGGTCTCCCATCCAAGTACTAACCAGGCCCGACCCTGCTTAGCTTCCGAGATCAGACGAGATCGGGCGCGTTCAGGGTGGTATGGCCGTAGACGGGGGCGGGGGGCCGCGGGCGGCCTCTTGAGGCCCAGTTTCGCTGGCGCTGGCGCCTTATCGCCAGCCTGGCGGCCAGCCCGCCCCGGCAGGGCCCCCTCGCCCGCCCAGGCAGGGGGAACGGAGGTCTCGGGTATCGGGCGGCGGCGGAGGGTTTGGCGACCACCTCCCAGCCCAGGGCGGCCGTGACCCAGCAAACCCTTCGGCGCTTGGCGCCCCGCCCAAGATCCCGCACGTCGCTCACAGGGACGTGGCCCCGGAGGCTTCAGGGCCCGGGGCCCGCGGTCCCTTGGGCATCGGCCCTGCCCGCCCACGCGGCGCTAGGCGCAGCCCGGCCGCAGCCCGGGCCGGCCCTCCTGCCCGACAGCAGCCGGCCCGAAGCCAC
>NW_028132463.1:0-35160 GCF_964374135.1 Grampus griseus | reverse complement strand
GGTTTGTGAATGACAGAGCCCCTGAGCTCCTTTCTTCAACTCGCTTTCTTGTGAGCTGGCCGCAACAGCGCAGGATTGCTTCAGGCCCTAGTGTGGTTCCGGCATGGCACGCTGAGCCTTTGGTTAATTCCTCTTCCTGGTGGGAAATGAGAGTTAAATTTGCCCGTCCAGACACCTCCAGCTAGTCTCTCATTGGTTCTCCCTATTCCTGTTCATTTTCCACAGAAATTGCAAACTGGGCCAAACAGGAGGTTAAAGGCACTGACTCTCCAAGTGGGGAAAGTGTTAGTAAAGCGTCTGGAATGTTGCACCCGAGTACCAGGGGACGAAAACTGAGACACATTTGAACACGTTTCCTGATCACACAGTGGATCATACTCTGGGTTCCACATGCATGTTTTAGCTGAAGGAAGAATCCCTTAAACCTGGAGAGTTGAGACCCATGGAATGGGTACCATGCAATATGACTTCAAAGGGTCTGCATTTGCTCACCGAACCTCACCAATCCTATCACTGCTGCATTTATGCAGCTGTACACACACTTGATTCTCTTCCGGAGACATATAAGTCCATAGGTTTTAAGATTCTTACTAGTCAGGTATATTCTTAGGCGTTTAATATGGGGTGTTGAGTCCACTTCGTTGAGCAAGGAGTAGCTCTTGTCTATTATATATTTGGCTTATGGAATGGTATCTGTGCTAATTTCAATCTCTGGTTTTATGCAGCACCCCAACTCACCTTTCCCCTTAAGCAGGCATAAGTTTGTTCTACATTTGAGACCCTGTTCTGTTTTGTATTTCATTTCCTGTGTAGCCAATTTTACATTCCGTGTAGTAGTGATATCTTATGATGTTCCTTTTTCTGTGTGACTTATTTCACTTAGAATCATCGTACCTGAATCCTCTCATTATGCTGCTACGGGCCTGATGAGATAGATTTCATTGCTGAGTGATATTGCATTATACGTAATTACCACAACTTCTTTATCCATTTTTCGCTTTCTGCGATATTGAAATTGTATTGTAAACGAGGTTCTTGTAAACAGAGCCGTCCCAAACTTTGGGGTGGCTGTGTCTTTTTGATTTTAATTTCCCTAGGCTATAGGACCATAAGTGGAAGTGCCCTAGGTTCTGTTGCTCTGTTTTTCGGATGTTTCAGGAAACACCATACACTTCTTCAGAGTGGCTGTTGGCAATTTACCTCCCACCCATCAGCATAACAAGGCTCCCAGTTCTCCATGGCCTGTCCTGCCTTTCTGGATTTTACACTTTTTTCAGATGGCCCTTTTGAACCTGGGGCAGTAAGACTTCATTGTAGTGCAGATTTCCTTTGCAAGCTTGCTTGGTTGGCCAAAAATGACTTATGCGTTTTTTCGTGAATATATTCAGGAAAAAACGCATACGCCCTTTTTAGCCAAGTGCATCATTGTCGACGTTCTGAGTCTTTTCATGTGTTTTCAAGGCAATTCCTGTCTACCTCCTGAAATCGGTTTCCTGCAATTCTGCCTTGCTGTCAGTGCCTCTTCATAGCCTTACCTCAATATACTTTTGGAAAATAGTTGTCCTTTATAACTCTGCAGGTTTGTGAATTGCAGTGGCCCTTACCTCCATTTTTCAGCTCTTATTTTTGTGATCTTCCTCATATCCACAGGATTTCTTCAGGCCCTATTCTTCTTCTTCGGCGCCTTGCTCTGCCTTTGGTTAATTCTTCTTCCTGATGTGAAATTAGAGTGACATGTGCCCATTGAAACCGCTACAGCTATTTTCTCACTGGTTCACCCTATTCCCATTCATCCTCCGCACTAACTGCAGACTGTGCGATACCGGAACTTAAAGGCATTGACTCTCCATGTGGAGATGTTGTTAGTAAAGTGGCTGGAATGTTGATCCGGAGCCCCAAGAGGAAAATGAGGTGCGTTTTAGAAACCTTTCCCGATCATGTGGTATACCATCTGCTGGATTTCCCATGCATGGTTTAGCTGTATGAAGATTCCCTTCAACCTGGAGTGTTGGGACCCTTGGAATGAGTAGCATGAAGTATTGCATTAAATTTTCGGCAGTTGCTCACCAAAGCTCACCAATGCTCTCAGCCCCAAGTGTCCAGCCTTATGTCTTATCCAGCTGTGGGTTTATATGTGGTCATTCCAGGTTGCATCACAGCCCCTGAGCGAATTTTGTAAGAATTTTTCTCTCTTTCATTGTTTCTGCGTTTTGATTTTAAAATTTATTTCTATAATGGGGTTTAGCTCATTTTCACTGCTGTGTTTGTGCCGCTCTGCACACACTTGATTCCCTTATGGAGATATATCAATACATGGGTTTTAAGATTCTTATTACTCAGATATATTTCTCTGCGGTGTATAGGGTGTGTTGAGGCCAGTTCATTGAGCAAGGTGTAGATCTTGTCTAATACCTATTTGGTTTATTGAACGGTATCTGTGCTAATTTCAAACTCTGGTTTTATGCATCACCCCACCTCTCCTTTCCCCTTAAGCTGACATAAGTGTGTTTTCTAAATGTGAGACACTGTTCTGTTTTGTAATTCATTTTTTGTGCAGCCATATTTATCCTCCCTCTATAAGTGATATCTTATGATATGTTTCTTTTTCTGTTTGACTTATTTCAAGTAGTATTATCGGACCTAAATCCACTCTTTATCCTTCTACTAGCCTTATTACATTGATTTCGTGGTGAAGAGATATTCCATTGTACATAAGTACCACATCTTCTTTATCCATTGTTCTCTTTCCTGGGATATTTAAGGTGTACTGAAGTTGAGGTTCTTGTAAACAGAGTAGCCCTAAACTGTGGTGTGCTTGTGTCTTGTTGATTTTTAGACTTCCCTAGATATACTTCCATGATTGGAAGTGCCCTATGCTCTGTAGCTCTGTTTTTTAGATGATTTAGGAACCACCATACACTTCTCCAGAGTGGCTCTTGGCAGTTCACACACTGTCCATCAGCGTATAAAGGCTCCCTGTTCTCCATGGCCTGTCCTGCATTTCTGGTTTTTACAATTTTTTCGGATGGCCCTTTTGACCGGTGGGAAATGAGACTTCTTTGTTGTGCACATTTGCATTGCTTGCTTGCTTGGTTGCCCATAAAGTGCGTATGCGTTTTTTCCTGGATATATTCAGGAAAAAACACATACTCCCTTTGGGGCCAACTGCATCATTGTCGAAATTCTGCCGCTTTTCATGAGCTTTAAAGACGAGTCCAATCTATCTCTTGAAATCTGTTTCTTGCAATTCTGTCTTGCATTCAGATCCTCTTCTTTGCCTTACCTCGACATATTTTTGGACGTTAGTTTTCATTTATAACTCTGCAGGTTTGTGAATTGCAGTGACCCTGAGCTCCATTTTTTAAGTTGCTCTTTTGTGAGCTGGCCTCAAAGCCGCAGGATTGCTTCAGGCCCTATTTTGGCTCCGGCGAGGCAGGCTGAGCCTTTTTTTAATTCTTATTCTTAATGGGAAATTAGAGTGACATGTGCCCGTCCAAACCCCTACAACTATTCCCTCATTGGTTCCCCCTCTTCCCGTTCATCCTCCTCACAATTTGCAAAATGTGTGAAACAGAAGTTTAAATGTGCTGATTCTCTAAGTGGGGAGATTCTAAGTAACGTGGCTGGAATGATGAACAGGAGCACCAGGAGAGGATAAATGAGGTGCATTTTAGACACATCTCCCGATCACATGGTGTACAGTCCTCTGGGTTTTCCATGCATGTTTTAGCTGTAGGAAGATTCCTTGAACCTGCAGATTTGGGACCCATTGAATGGGTACCAGGTAGTATTACTTTAAAGGGTGTGCATTTCCTCACCCAACCTCACATTTCTCTTAGCGCGAACAGTTTCCAGCCTTATGTCTCATCCTGCTGTGGGTCTAGATGTGTTCAATCCATGTTGCATCACCGTCCCTGAGGAAAAGTTGTAAGAGGTTTTCTCTGTCTCTCTGTCGTTTATTTTTTTCAATTTATTACTATATTGGTTACAGCTGATTTTCAAAGCTCTGTTTCTTGCTGCTGTACATCCACTTGATTCACGTACAGAGAGACATCAATAAATTCTTTTTCAGATTCTTACCAGTCATAGATATTCTTTTCCGGTGACTTGAGTGTGCTGAGTGCAGTTCTTTTAGCTACCGTGTAGGCCTTGTTGATTATCAGTTTGGTATTTGGAATGGTATCTTTGCTAATTTCAACCTCCTGGATGATGCCTCAGCCCTCCCCACCTTTCCCGTTTAGCAGCCTTATGCGTGTTTTCTACATATTTGACTATGTTTTTGTTTTGTAATTTATTTCATGTGTAGCCATTTTGGATTCCACCTTTAAGTGATATCTTATGATATGTGTCTTTTTCTTTTTGAATTATGTCACTTAGAATGATCATACGTAACTCCTCCGGAGTTGTTACAACTGGCCATATTTCATTGATTTCCAGGCTGAGTAATAGTCCACTCTACATAAGTACCACATCTCTATCCATTTTTTCCCTCCAGAGACATTTAAGTTATATCCTAGTCGAGGATCTTTTAAACAGAGAGGCAGTAAACATTGGGATGCCTGTGTCCTCTCGATTTTTGTTTTTCCCAAGATATACGCCCATGAGTGCAAGTGCCCTATGCTCTGTAGCTCATTTTTTAGATGCTTTAGTAAACACAATACACTTCTCCAGAATGGCCGTTGGCAATATACATTTCCACTATAAGCCTCACAGGGCTCCCTCTTCTCCTTGCCCTGTCCTGCATTTCTGGTGTTTACACTTCATGAGGATGGCTCTTCTGACTGATGCGAAGTGATATCTTTTGTAGTATTGATTTCCAGTGCCCACCTGTTTGGTTGGCTAAAAAAGTGTATGCCCTTTTCTTGAATATATACAGAAAAAAACGCATACAGCCTTTTTGGCCAACTGCAATGTTGGCAATGTTCAGCCCCTTTTCTTGTGCTTAATGGCGAGTCCTTTCTACCTCCTCAAATCCCTTTCCTGCCATTCTCCCTTGCTTACCAATCCTTTTCTCTGACTTTCCTCAAGACATTTTTCAGTGATAGATATTTTCAACTCTGCAGTTTCGTGAATTTTACTGCCCCTGAGTTCCATTGTTCAACTTGTGTTTATGGGAACTGGCCACAAAGCAGTGGGATTTCCTCAAGCCCTATACTGTTTCCATGGGCAACCCTAGCCTTTGGTCAATTCATCTTCCTGATTGGAAATTAGAGTGACATGTGCCTGTCTGAACACCTAGGACTTGTCTCTCATTGTTCCTCATCCTTCCGCTTCATCCTCTGGACAAATTCCAAACTGTACGCAACAGGATGTTGACAGTGCTGACATCTCCAAGTGGGGAGACTGTTAGTAAAGACGCTGGAGGGGTGAACCCGAGCACCAGGAGATGAGGAGATGAGATGCCTTTTCCAAACTCTTCCCGATCAGACGGTATACCATCCTCTGGGTGTGACAGACATGTTTTAGCAGTAGGAAGAGTCCCATTCATGTAAGGAGAACACCAGGGCTTTTTCAAAATCAGTGTCTCCCCGAAACCCAAACTGGGGAATTCTTTAAGCTACAGCTACACATATGTTCATTAAGGGCCTTGGGAAGTAGGCAGAGTCCAAACTTTAGATGATTGAAGTCTTCAGGGTCAGAAGCACTCACCACCGGCTTCCCTTAGGTTACACTTTAACTGTCATTGATAGATGATGTCAATAAAAATATCTATTCTTTTTCCGATTATTTCCCCTTATAGGTTATTGCAAAATATTGAGTGTAGTTCCCTGTGCTATACAGTAGTTCCTTGTTGATGATCTATTTTATACATAGCAGTGTGTATGTGTTAATTCCAAACTGTTAATTTATCCCTCCTCCCACCTTTCCCCTTTGGTAATAATAAATTATAAGATTTTATACTTCTCAGAAATGGGGGAGCTGAAAGAGAGGTATCATTTTCAATGGAAAAGCATTTAAAACAAGGTTGAAGCTTTAACCAAGATTATTAGATGTACATCCTTGGAAAGAAATCACTTCATTTCTCTAATATTGACCTGACAAATAAGACAAACCTTTTCACTGAACTTGCTTATAATAAAGTGATGGAAATATCAAATGGAAGTGTTAGAAACATCTTATTTTACCCGAGCCTTATAAACTGTTCTATGTTAACTACAGTTTGGCTCACACATCTGTTCATTGAAGTTACAATAGTCTCAATTTCTGTTACTGATCCTCCAGAGTGGACCCCAACAAGTGTCCCCCTGCCCAGTGTCATTGGGGCCAACAGATCGAGACTGAGTTTGGTTCACAAGCAAAGGAAACTTTATATTTTGATCAGAGAATGGAGAGGTGAGAGCATGCACTACCCCATGGGCTGTGGGCTGGGCTGCTGTGTAGAGTTCCTGTCAGAGTCAGTGGGATGGAGGGGGCGGAGCTCTCGAGGGCCGGGTTGGCTGCAGCTCAGGCTCTATATCTCGGAGTCTGCACTGGGCCCCAGGAGCTGAGGTGTCAACCCAGCCATTCTGCACTAGGAAATCTGGTCTGAAGTGCCGGGTGTGGAACCTCTGCATGCGGGACCCTAGGAGCACGTGAAATTAGACAAAGCACAAAGGATAAAAAAGGTCAGACTTGACTTTATTGCCCAGATTCTATATTTATCTCCCAGGGATTTTTCATGGGCTTTGCTGGGGACAAACCCCTCCTCTGCCTTTTGTCCCGTTCCTCATTCTTGGAGTGCTGAGGGTGCAGACCCTTCTTCTGTAACTGCTGAGTGCTGAGTTGGGAGCCCTCATACCAGGGGACGAGGGTCAGAACTTCTCCCCAGCAGCCTCCAGGTGACGTTGATTGGCCCCAGGACCCCTGCCTCCCTGCTCGTCCGCCTGAGCACCAGCATTGGAAGTGTTATAGATTCTAATGACCTTTAAGGGTCCAGGAAAGAGATGTGCAGAGACGCTGTGGGGGCCGGTTTCACCCCGCCCCACATTTGTTCGGCCACCTTAGGCTGACCGTTTCTGCCAGCCTAGATGCTCTGACCAGTAGTCTGCTCTTTCTTCAATTAGGCCCCTGAATTAACGTAAAAACAGCACCAGGTGTCAGAGCCCTGCCCGCTCAACTCCCAGACAGTCCAGGGTCAGTGGTGATCAAGGACCATGATGGCCACTGAGTCAACAGCCTTTTGAAGTAAACAGGAGTCCAGCCGGTCTTATTGGCCACCATCATCACGGTGTCTGTAGGCTTTTCTATGGTGACAGTGTGATATACGGTTCCCCCGCCAAGATTATTGGCTCCCCTGTGGGTGCAGTAAGTCCTGCAAGCAGTAGTCTACTCCTTCGGGACACACTATTGTTGTTTTATGAGAGAAACTCCAGGTCAAGTGATGTTCACACGAGTCGTCATGGTGCCCTGCTACCCCCGGTTATCTCTCTGGATGTTGGAGTTGGAGGGCCTCCTCACTCGAGGTCGGTGTGCCCACGGAGCGAACCCTGCAACTTCAGGGCATGGTTGGTGATTAGGATCACCACGTGGGGTCCTTTTCCCTTAGGAGGGAGGTGGCCTTTTGGGCTGCTGATTTCCAGGGTTTTAGATACCGCCAGTATCTTGGCCAGATGTGGCAGTGGGCCAAGCCCCTTGGTGACTGTAGTTTATCCTACGTGGATGGCATTCTTGCGTTGTTCCATTTCAAGTGGTCCCAGTTTTTGCACTAATTCTCCAATGGCGATTCACCTTTCACCGGGAATGGAAAGGTCAAAGGGTTTAGCTCAATTAGGGAGTTCCAGGGCAAGGGTCTGAATTGACTGCTCTTTCCATTCTTGAAAGGCCACTTCTGGATTCTGTTCAAAAGGATCGTCATCTTTTCCTTTCAGTGTTTCATATAGAGGCCCAGCTAGTAGACTGTAGTTAGGGATCCAGAAGCAGCAAACCCTGGCCTCCCCAGGAACCCCTAAGCTGTCTTCTCATTTTAGAAAGGGGTAAGGCTGCAAATGGTTTCTTCCCTTTCCTGGGATGGGCTTCTCCGACCTTGTGTGAGAATGAAGCCCAGGCAGGTCACCGCAGTCTGTGATATTTGAGCTTTTTCTTGGACAACTTCTATCCTTTATTGGCTTGGTAGTTCACAGGCCTCCTTAGTAGGGCTGGCAATCAGAATGTCGTCTGCATATTGAAGGAGGGTTTCCTTTTCCAGAGGTAGAACTTTTCGGTCTTTAGCTAAGCTTTCCCCAAAGATGGTGTGGGAATTTTTGAACCCTTGGGGCAAGACGGCCCGGAAGTATTGTTTTAGTTGTATGTTGAGTCCTGCCACTCACAAGCCAAAATTTCTTGTGACTCTGGGACTAATGGAATACAAAAGAAGGCATCATTGAAGACTAATACAGAATACCATGTCCTGGTGGTTGGTAGAATGACCAGCAGGGTGTAGGAATTAGGAGCAACTGGAGGTATATCCTCGGTGGCTTCACTGACTGTCCTGACATCCTTTACCAGGTCCCCAGCAGCCCATGGGGCTCTCGTGGTCAGGCCAATCCCAGGATATGGAGCTCTCCTGGGCAGGTACCCCACCCCCAACCCAGCCCACGGGGCTCTCGTGGTCAGGCCCCTCCCAGGATACAGAGCTACCCTTGCAGGTACCGTGGCAGGTCTGGGCACACAGGAACCGTGCACATAGCCCTCATTGAAGAGCACCCCCAGCTCACCTGTCGCTCAGAGCTGACACAGAGCACCTCAGAGCAGGACTTGAACTAACAAACAGCAGCTCCGACAGGTCTGTGACCCTGGGCATCACTCTGTGGCCTCCCTCCACCTGGTCTTCCAGAGACTTCCACTGCACCCGGGGCACCAGGCCTCTGTCTCCAACCACCACCCACCCCTCCTCTCCCTGACTCCTGGGTTCCTCTCATTAGGAGAGGGTTTTCTTGAAGTTGTCTCCCACTCATGGGCCAGATAAAATGATTAGAAAACAAGTCAAAGCTGCAGCCCCTTGTTTATCCTGACTCTCAGGAACCCACACCTGTTCCTTGGACCTGGCCGGTTCAGCAAGTTCCATTTTCTGCAACTGTGAGCCCCTGAGGGGTGATGATTGGCTGACCTGGGCAGCCTTACCGTGCCGGCCAGCCCTCCCCAGGTGTGCCTGGGTTGAGATCAATATAAATACCACTCCAGGCAGCAAGAGCCCCTGCAGCTGTGTCTGACGCCATTTTCTCTGCCCTGTCAGCAGTCTCGGGGCTGGGCTGGGGGGAGGGAGTGAGAGGCCACGGCTTTGTGGGTGGCCCAGTGTGAGTGGGGCTCTGCTGGACTTTCTGCAGCAGTTGCCAGGCTGCCACCTGCTAAAGAAGAGGATGTGTCACCCATACCTGCTGCTGGAATTTCTCCCTGGGCAGAGGTGAGGAAGGAAAAAAGCAGTGGGGGCAGGGACAGGATGAGTATCTCAGGCAGGGAAATGGAAATCTTCCAGAAGAGCACCCAGGGCCAGGACCATCCTGGCTGGCCTGCAGGCACCAAGTCAGCTGGCATGCTGTCACTCGTGTGGCTCCATGGCCCTTCCTCTAGGCTTTCAAGTCCTTGTATATATTCAGGTGTTTTACCTGGGAAGGGTGGGAACAGTTCAGCAGCAACTGGCCTGGGGCTCAGCTCACGTTTACTCACAGATGCCTCGGCACGGTGCCCCAGCTTTGCAATGAGGACGCTTGTTGTGTGGGGGCTGCTGGCTGAATGGGAGACGATTCCCCACCACTGACCAACTTCAGAATTGTTTACAACTGGAGCAAGTGCCCTGATACGGTTTTCCTCTGAGTAACTGGTGAGTTCTGTTTTTTTTTTTCTCTTTTTCGTTTTTGGTTCAAGGTAGATTTTATTCCTCTTTTTTGTATTTACAGATATAAGCATGGAAATAATTTATTCATATAAATACCTGTATGTGAAGGGAATAATTGTTTTTTCTGTTTTATTTTTTAAATTTTATTTCTTTTTAATTTTGAATTTTATTTTATATTTTTATACAGCAGGTTCTTATTGGTTATCTATTTTATACATATAAATGTTTACATGCCAATCCCAATCTCTCAACTCCTCCCACCACCACCCCCCCAAGAGCTTTCCCCCCTTGTTGTCCATACGATTGTTGTCTACATCTGTTGCTCTAGTTATGCCTTGCAAAACGGTTAATCTGTACAGTTTTTCTAGGTTCCACATATATGCATGAATATACAAGATTTGTTTTTCTCTTTCTGACTTACTTCACTCTGTATGACAGTCTCTAGATCCATCGACGTCTCTACAAATGACCCAATTTCATTCCTTTCATGGCTTAGTAATATTCCATTTTATATATATACCACATCTTTATGCATTCGTCTGTCTGTGGACATTTAGGTTGCTTCCATTACCTCGATATTGTAAATAGTGATGCAATGAACATTGCGGTGAATGTCTCTTTTTGATTTATGGTTTTGTCTGGGTATATGTCCAGTACTGGGATTGCTGTATCATATGGTAATTCTATTATTAGTTTCTTAAGAAACTCCATATTGTTCTCCATAGTGACTGTATCAATTTATATTCCCAACAATAGTGGAAGAGGCTTCCTTTTCTCCACACCCTTTCCAGCACTTGTTGTTTGTAGATTTTCAGATGATGCCCATTCTAACAGGTGTGAGGTGATACCTCATTGTTGAGTCCATTTCCTTGAGCAAGGAGTAGCTCTTGTCTATTACATATTTGGCTTATGGAACGGTATCTGTGCTAATATCAATCTCTGGTTTTATGCAGCACCCCAACTCACCTTTCCCCTTAAGCAAGCATAAGTTGGTTTTCTAAACTTGAGACCCTGTTCTGTTTTGTAATTCAGTTCCTGTGTAACCAAGTTTACATTCCGTGCATTAGTGATACCTTATGATGTTTCTTTTTCTGTGTGACTTATTTCACTTAGAATCATCGTGCCTCAATCCACTCATTATGCTGGTACAGGCCTGGTGACACAGATTTCATTGCTGAGTGGTATTCTGTTGTACGTAAGTACCGCAACTTCTTTATCAATTATTTGTTCTCTGGGATATTTAACTTGTACCATAGAAGAGGTTCCTGTAAACAGAGCCGTCCCAAATTTTGGGGTGGCTGTGTCTTTTTGATTTTAATTTCCCTAAGCTATAGGACCATAAGTGGAAATGCCCTAGACTCTGTTGCTTTGTTTTTCAGATGTATCAGGAAACACCATACACTTCTCCAGAGTGGCTGTTGGCAATTTACATCCCACCCATCAGCATAACAAGGCTCCTTTTTCCCCATGGCCTGTCTTGCCTTTCTGGATTTTACACTTTTTTCAGATGGCCCTTTAGACCGGGGGGAAGTGACACTTCATAGTAGTTCGGATTTCCTTTGCAAGCTTGCTTGGTTTGCCAAAAAGGGCGTATGTGTTTTTTCCTGAATATATTCAGGAACAAACTCATACGCCCTTTTTTGCCAAGTGCATCATTGTCGATGTTCTGCCTCTTTTCCTATGCTTTAAATGCAAATCCAGTCTACCTCCTGAAATCGGTTTCCTGAAATTCTGCCCCGCTTTCAAGTCCTCTTCGCAGCCTTACTTCAATATATTTTTGGACGTTATCTGTCATTTATAACTCTGCAGGTTTGTGAATTACAGGGCCCCTGAGATCCTTTCTTCAACTCGCTTTCTTGTGACCTGGCCACAAACCCGCAAGACTGCTTCAGGCCCTAATCTGCTTCTGGCAGGGCACGCTGAGCCTTTGGTTAATTCCTCTTCCTGGTGGGAAATGAGTGTTAAATATGCCCGTCCAGACACCTACCTCACTCTCAACCCCTTGGTGATGTGGGTCCTCTGGTTTGTGGCCACCTTTGCTGGGTTCCTCACCTTTGGATGATGTGGCCCCACTAGTGTGAGGACACTCCTGCCTGGTTCTCATCCACGTGGTTATGTGGACCCCCTGGTGAGCGTCTGTTCCTGGCTGTGTTCCTCACCTTTCTGTGAGGGAGACCCTCTGCTGATAGGTCACTCCTGCATGGCTGGCACACATTGCCTTGGTGAAGTCAGCCGTGTGGTGTCAGTAGGAGCGTGCTGGGAATCTCCTCCCCCCGGTGATGAGGGCCCTCTTGCGTCAGGCCCTAACTGCTGGGGTCACCAACTTTTCTTAGTGAGCCCAGTGATGCTTGGGCACTCCTCTTAGGATCCCATCTCCATTGGGATGTGGGCCTTCTGCTCTGAGGTCCCAACGGCTGGGTTGTTCACATTTTCATGATGTGGGCTCTCTGGTGTTAGTTCACAGAGGCCTGGATCCCATAGCCTCTGTGCTCTTGGCTGCCTGTTGGGAGGTTCCAACTGCTGGATTCCTCACTTTTTTAATTTTTTAGGCCTTCTGTTGTGAGGATCCTCCTGCCTGCCTCACTCCCAGCCCCTTCGTGATGTGTGTCGTCTGGTTTGAGGCCACATGTGCTGGGTTCCTCACCTTTCGATGATGTGGGACCAATGGTCTTAGGAGACTCCTGCCTGGTTCACATCCCCTTGGTGATGTGGGCCATCTGTTGAGAGTCTGATCCTGGCTGGGTACCTCACCCATCTGTGAGGTGGGCCGTCTGCTGTGAGGTCACTCCTGCCTGGCTTGCTCACCTCGCCTTGTGGACATGAGCCCTCTGGTGGCACTTGGAGCCTGCTGGGAGCCTCCTCCCCTCGGTGATGTGGGCCATCTGGCGTCAGGCCCTAAGTGCTGGGCTCCCCACATTTTGTGATGTGCGCCCAGTGGTGCGAGGACACTCCAGCCAGGTTCACATCCCCATTGGGATGTGGGCCTTCTGCTCTGAGGTCCCAACGCCTGGGTTGCTCACAGTTTCATGATGTGGGCTGTCTGCTGTTAGTTCACTCCTGCCTGCATCCCATAGCTTCTGTGCTCTCGGCTGCCTGCTGGGAGGTTCCAACTGCTGGATTCCTCACCTTTCTTATTCTTTGGGCCCTCTGTTTTTAGGCTACTCCTGCCTGCCTCACTCCCATTCCCTTTGTGATATGTGTCCTCTGATTTGAGGCCACATGTGCTGGGTTCCACACCTTTCGATGATGTGGCCCCACTGGAGGGAAGACAGTACTGACTGGTTCCCATCTCCTTGCTGATGTGGGCCCTCAGGTGAGAGTCTGATCCTGGCTGGGTTTCTCACCCTTCTGTGAGGTGGGCCCTCTGCTGTGAGGTCAATCATGCCTGTCTGACACACGTCACCTTGGCGACGTGGGCCCTCTGGTGGCAGTTGGAGTGTGCTGGGATCCTCCTCTCCTCGGTGATGAGGGCCCTCTTGCCTTAGGCCAAAACTGCTGGGCTCCCCACATTTTCTGATGTGTGCCAAGTGAGTGAGGACACTCTTGCCATGTTCCCATCCCCATGGGGATATGGGCCTTCTGCTCTGAGGTCAAAACGGCTGGCTTGCTCACAGTACCATGATGTGGGCCCTCTTCTGTGAGTTCACTCCGGCAAGGATCCCTTATCATCGGTGCTCTGAGCCGCCTGCTGGGAGGTTCCAACTGCTGGATTCCTCAACTTTTTTATTCTATGTGCCCTCTGTTGTGAGGTTCCTCCTGCCTGCCTCACTGCCAGCCCCTTGATGATGACTGTCCTATGGCTTGAGGCCACATGTGCTGCGTTCCTCACCTTTTGATGATGTGGCCCCACTCCTGTGAGGACACTCCTGCCTGGTTCCCATCCCCTTGGTGAGGTGGGCCCTCTGGCGAGAGTCTAATCCTGGCTGGGTTCCTCAACGTTCTGTGAGGTAGGCCCTCTGCTGTGAGGTCACTCCTGCCTGGATGGCACAAGTCACCTTGGAGACGTGAGCCCTCTGGTGGCAGTTGGAGCGTGCAGGGTGCCTCCTCCTCTCGGTGATGACGGCCCTCTGGCATCAGACCCTAAATGGTGGCCTCCCCACATTTTCTGATGTGCGCCCAATGGTGCGAGGGCACTCCAGCCAGGTTCCCATTCCCATGGGGATGTGCGCCTTCTGCGCTGAGGTCCCAACGCCTGGGTTGCTCACAGTTTTATGATGTGGGCCCTCTGCTGTGAGTTCACTGCAGCCTGGATCCCATAGCCTCGGTGTTCTGAGCCGCCTGCTGGAAGGTCTAAATGCTGGAATCCTCACGTTTTTTATATTATGTGCCCTGTGTTGTGAGGCTACTCCTGCCTGCCTCACTCCAAGGCCCTTGGTGATGTGGGTCCTCTGGTTTGAGGACACATGTGCTGGGTTCCTCACCTTAAGATGATGAGGCCCCACTGGTGTGAGGATAATCCTGACTGGTTCCCATCCCCTTTGTGACGTGGGCCCTCTGGTGAGAGTCTGATCCTGGCTGGGTTCCTCACCCATCTGTGAGGTGGGCCCTCTACTATCAGGTAACTCTTGCCTGGCTTGCTCACCTCGCCTTGTTGACATGAGCCCTCTGGTGGCACTTGGACCCTGCTGGGAGCCTCCTCACTTCTGTGATGAGGGCCCTCTGACGTCAGGCCCTAACTGCTGGGCTCCCCAACGTTTCTTAGTGAGACCAGTGATGCTCGGGAACACCTCTTAGGTTCCCATCTCCATGGGGATGTGGGCCTTCTGCTCTGAGGTTCCAACGGCTGGGTTGATCACAATTTCATGATGTGGGCTCTCTGGTGTTAGTTCACTGTGGCCTGGATCCCATAGCCTCTGTGCTCTTGGCCGCCTGCTGGGAGGTTCCAACTGCTGGATTCCTCACTTTTTTAATTTTTTGGGCCCTCTGTTGTGAGGATCCTCCTGCCTGCCTCACTCCCAGCCCCTTCATGATGTGTGTCGTCTGGTTTGAGGCCACATGTGCTGGGTTCCTCACCTTTCGATGATGTGGGACCAATGGTCTTAGGAGACTCCTGCCTGGTTCACATCCCCTTGGTGATGTGGGCCCTCTGTTGAGAGTCTGATCCTGGCTGGGTTCCTCACCCTTCTGTGAGGTGGGCCGTCTGCTGTGAGGTCACTCCTGCCTGGCTTGCTCACCTCGCCTTGTGGAAATGAGCCCTCTGGTGGCAGTTGGAACCTGCTGGGAGCCTCCTTCCCTTGGTGATGAGGGTCCTCTGGCGTCAGGCCCTAACTGCTGGTCTCCCAAAATTTTCTGATACGTTCTCAGTGGTGCGAGGACACTCCTACCAGATTTATATCCCCATGGGGATGTGGGCCTCCTGCTCTGAGGTCTCATTGGCTGGGTTGCTCAGTTTCATGACATGGGCCCTCTTCTGTGAGTTCACTGTGGCCTGGATCCCATAGCCTCAGTGCTCTGGGCCGCCTGCTGGGAGGTTCCAACTGCTGGATTCCTCACTTTTTTGTTCTATGGGCCCAGTGTTGTGAGGCTACTCCTGCCTGCCTCACTCCGAGGCCCTTGGTGATGTGAGTCCTCTGGTTTGAGGACACATATGCTGAGTACCTCACCTTTCGATGATGTGGCCCCACTGGTGTGAAGACACTCCTGCCTGGTTCCCATGCCCTTGGTGATGTGGGCCCTCTGGTGAGAGTCTGATGTTGGCTGGTTTTCTCACCCTTCTGTGAGCTGGGACCTCTGCTGTGAGGTAACTCCTGCCTGGCTTGCTCACGTTGCCTTGACAACGTGAGCCTTCAGGTGGCAGTTGGAGCCTGCTGGGAATCTCCTCCCCTTGGTTATGAGAGCTCTGGATAAAACACATATTCCCTCTGTTGCCAAGTGCATTATTTTCCAAGTTCTGTCTCTTTTCCTATGCTTTAAGAGCGACTCCCATGTACCTTCTGAAATCGGTTTCCAGCAATTCTGCACCGTTTTCAAGTCCTCTTCGCAGCCTTACTTCAGTATAATTTTGGATGATACCTGTCATTTATAACTCTGCAGGTTTGTGAATTACAGTGCCCCTGAGCTCCTTTCTCCAACTCTCTTTCTTGTGAGCTGGCCACAAAACCACAGGATCTCTTCAGGTACTAATCTGCTTCCAGCATGGCACGCGGAGCCTTTGGATCATTCGTCTTCCTGGTGGGAAATGAGAGTTAAATTTGCCCATCCAGACACCTACAGATAATCTCTCATTGGTTCTCCTTATTCCTGTTCATCTTACGCAGAAATTGCAAACTGGGCCAAAGAGGAGGTTAAAGGCACTGACTCTCCAAGTGGGGAGAGTGTTAGTAAAGCGTCTGGAAAGTTGCACCAAGTACCAGGGGACGAAAAATGAGATACATTTAAAAACGTTTCCCTATCATACGGTGGATCATACTCTGGGTACCACATGCATGTTTTAGCTGAAGGAAGAATCCCTTAAACCTGGAGAGTTGAGACCCATGGAATGGGTACCATGTAATATGACTTCAAAGGGTCTGCATTTGCTCACTGAACCTCACCAATCCTATCACTGCTGCATTTATGCCGCTATCCACATGCTTGATTCTCTTTCGGAGACATATAAATCCATAGGTTTTAAGATTCTTACTAGTCAGGTATATTCTTAGGCGTTTAATATGGGGTGTTGAGTCCACTTCGTTGAGCAAGCAGTAGCTCTTGTCTATTACATATTTGGCTTATGGAACGGTATCTGTGCTAATTTCAATCTCTGGTTTTATGCAGCACCCCAACTCACCTTTCCCCTTAAGCAAGCATAAGTTGGTTTTCTACAATTGAGACCCTGTTCTGTTTTGTAATTCAGTTCCTGTGTAGCCAAGTTTACATTCCATGTAGTAGTGATATCTTATGATGTTTCTTTTTCTGTGTGACTTATTTCACTTAGAATCATCGTACCTGAATCCACTCATTATGCTGCTACGGGCTTGATGACATAGATTTCATTGCAGAGTGATATTGCATTGTACGTTACTACCACAACTTCCTTATGCATTTTTCGCTTTCTGCGATATTGAACTTGTACCATAAACGAGGTTCTTGTAAACTGAGCTGTCCCAAACTTTGGGGTGGCTGTGTCTTTTTGATTTTAATTTCCCTAATCTATAGGACCATAACTGGAAGTGCCCTCGGCTCTGTTGCTTTGTTTTTTAGATGTTTCAGGAAACACAATACCCTTCTCCAGAGTGGCTGTTGGTAATTTACATCCCGCCCATCAGCCTTACTAGGCTCCCAGTTCTCCATGGCCTGTCCTGCCTTTCTGGATTTTACACTTTTTTCAGATGGCCCTTTTGACCGGGGGGCAGTGAGACTTCATTGTATTGCAGATTTCCTTTGCAAGCTTGCTTGGTTGGCCAAAAAGGGCGTATGCGTTTTTTCCTGAATATATTCAGGAAAAAACACATACGCACTTTTTGGCTAAGTGCATCATTGTGGACGTTCTGCCTCTTTTCCTATGCTTTACATGCAATTCCAGTCTACCTCCTGAAATCGGTTTCCTGCAATTCTGCCCCGCTTTCAAGTCCTCTTGGCAGCCTTACTTCAATATATTTTTGGACGATAGCTGTCATTCAGAACTCTGCAGGTTTGTCAATTACAGTGCCCCTGAGCTCCTTTCTTCACCTCGCTTTCTTGTGAGCTGGCCGCAACACCGCAGGATTGCTTCAGGCCCTAATGTGGTTTTGGCATGGCTCGCTGAGCCTTTGGTTAATTCCTCTTCCTGGTGGGAAATGAGAGTTAAATTTGCCCGTCCAGACACCTCCAGCTAGTCTCTCATTGGTTCTCCCTATTCCTGTTCATTTTCCGCAGAAATTGCAAACTGGGCCAAACAGGAGGTTAAAGGCACTGACTCTCCAAGTGGGGAGAGTGTTAGTAAAGCGTCTGGAATGTTGCACCCGAGTACCAGGGGACGAAAACTGAGACACATTTGAACACGTTTCCCGATCACACGGTGGATCATACTCTGGGTTCCACATGCATGTTTTAGCTGAAGGAAGAATCCCTTAAACCTGGAGAGTTGAGACCCATGGAATGGGTACCATGCAATATGACTTCAAAGGGTCTGCATTTGCTCACCGAACCTCACCAATCCTATCACTGCTTCATTTAGGCCGCTGTACACACGCTTGATTCTCTTTCAGAGACATATAAATCCATAGGTTTTAATATTCTTACTAGTCAGGTATATTCTTAGGCGTTTAATATGGGGTGTTGAGTCCACTTCGTTGAGCAAGCAGTAGCTCTTGTCTATTACATATTTGGCTTATGGAAAGGTATCTGTGCTAATTTCAATCTCTGGTTTTATGCAGCACCCCAACTCACCTTTCCCCTTAAGCAAGCATAAGTTGGTTGTCTACCTTTGAGACCCTATTCTGTTTTGTAATTCAGTTCCTGTGTAGCCAAGTTTACATTCCGTGTATTAGTGATACCTTATGATGTTTCTTTTTCTGTGTGACTTATTTCACTTAGAATCATCGTACCTGAATCCACTCATTATGCTGCTACTGGCCTGATGATATAGATTTCATTGCTGAGTGATATTGCATTGTACGTAAGTACCTCAAGTTCTTTATCCATTTCTCGCTTTCTGCGATATTGAACTTGTACCGTAAACGAGGTTCTTGTAAACAGAGCCATCCCAAACTTTGGGGTGGCTGTGTCTTTTTGATTTTAATTTCCCTAAGCTATAGGACCATAAGTGGAAGTGCCCTAGGCTCTGTTGCTTTGTTTTTTAGATGTTTCAGGAAACACCATACACTTCTCCAGAGTGGCTGTTGGCAATTTACATCCCGCCCATCAGCATAACAAGGCTCACAGTTCTCCATGGCCTGTCCTGCCTTTCTGGATTTTACACATTTTTCAGATGGCCCTTTTGACCCGGGGGCAGTGAGACTTCATTGTAGTGCAGATTTCCTTTGCAAGCTTGCTTGATTGGCCAAAAAGGGCATATGCGTTTTTTCCTGAATATATTCAGGAAAAAACGCATACGCCCTTTTTGGCCAAGTGCATCATTGTGGACGTTCTGCCTCTTTTCCTATGCTTTACATGCAATTCCAGTCTACCTCCTGAAATCGGTTTCCTGCAATTCTGCCCCACTTTCAAGTCCTCTTGGCAGCCTTACTTCAATATATTTTTGGATGATAGCTGTCATTTAGAACTCTGCAGGTTTGTGAATTACAGTGCCCCTGAGCTCCTTTCTTCAACTCGCTTTCTTGTGAGCTGGCCGCAACACCGCAGGATTGCTTCTGGCCCTAGTGTGGTTTCGGCATGGCTCGCTGAGCCTTTGGTTAATTCCTCTTCCTGGTGGAAATGAGAGTTAAATTTGCCCGTCCAGACACCTCCAGCTAGTCTCTCATTGGTTCTCCCTATTCCTGTTCATTTTCCGCAGAAATTGCAAACTGGGCCAAACAGGAGGTTAAAGGCACTGACTCTCCAAGTGGGGAGAGTGTTAGTAAAGCGTCTGGAATGTTGCACCCGATTACCAGGGGACGAAAACTGAGGCACATTTGAACACGTTTCCCGATCACACGGTGGATCATACTCTGGGTTCCACATGCATGTTTTAGCTGAAGGAAGAATCCCTTAAACCTGGAGAGTTGAGAACCATGGAATGGGTACCAGGCAATAGGACTTCAAAGGGTCTGCATTTGCTCACCGAATGTCACCAATCCTATCACTGCTGTGTTTAGGACGCTGTACACACGATTGATTCTCTTTCGGAGACATATAAATCCATAGGTTTTAAGATTCTTACTAGTCAGGTATATTCTTAGGCGTTTAATATGGGGTGTTGAGTCCACTTCGTTGAGCAAGCAGTAGCTCTTGTCTATTACATATTTGGCTTATGGAAAGGTATCTGTGCTAATTTCAATCGCTGGTTTTATGTAGCACACCAACTCACCTTTCCCCTTAACAAGCATAAGTTGGTTTTCTACATTTGAGACCCTGTTCTGTTTTGTAATTCAGTTCCTGTGTAGCCAAGTTTACATTCCGTGTAGTAGTGATATCTTATGATGTTTCTTTTTCTGTGTGACTTATTTCACTTAGAATCATCGTACCTGAATCCACTCATTATGCTGCTATGGGCCTGATGACATAGATTTCATTGCTGAGTGATATTGCATTGTTCGTTAGTACCACAACTACTTTATCCATTTTTCGCTTTCTGTGATATTGAACTTGTACCGTAAACGAGGTTCTTGTAAACAGAGCTGTCCCAAACTTTGGGGTGGCTGTGTCTTTTTGATTTTAATTTCCCTAAGCTATAGGACCATAAGTGGAAGTGCCCTAGGCTCTGTTGCTTTGTTTTTTGGATGTTTCAGGAAACACCATACACTTCTCCAGAGTGGCTCTTGGCAATTTACATCCCGCCCATCAGCCTAACTAGGCTCCCAGTTCTCCATGGCCTGTCCTGCCTTTCTGGATTTTACACTTTTTTCAGATGGCCCTTTTGACCGGGGGGCAGTGAGACTGTATTGTAGTGCAGATTTCCTTTGCAAGCTTGCTTGGTTGGCCAAAAAGGGCGTATGCGTTTTTTCCTGAATATATTCAGGAAAAAACGCATACGCCCTTTTTAGCCAAGTGCATCATTGTGGACGTTCTGCCTCTTTTCCTATGCTTTACATGCAATTCCAGTCTACCTCCTGAAATCGGTTTCCTGCAATTCTGCCCCGCTTTCAAGTCCTCTTGGCAGCCTTACTTCAATATATTTTTGGACGATAGCTGTCATTTATAACTCTGCAGGTTTGTGAATGACAGAGCCCCTGAGGTCCTTTCTTCAACTCGCTTTCTTGTGAGCTGGCTGCAACACTGCAGGATTGCTTCAGGCCCTAGTGTGGTTCCGGCATGGCTCACTGAGCCTTTGGTTAATTCCTCTTCCTGGTGGGAAATGAGAGTTAAATTTGCCCGTCCAGACACCTCCAGCTAGTCTCTCATTGGTTCTCCCTATTCCTGTTCATTTTCCGCAGAAATTGCAAACTGGGCCAAACAGGAGGTTAAAGGCACTGAGTCTCCAAGTGGGGAGAGTGTTAGTAAAGCGTCTGGAATGTTGCACCCAAGTACCAGGGGACGAAAAGTGAGACACATTTGAACACGTTTCCCGATCACACGGTGGATCATACTCTGGGTTCCACATGCATGTTTTAGCTGAAGGAAGAATCCCTTAAACCTGGAGAGTTGACAACCATGGAATGGGTACCATGCAATATGACTTCAAAGGGTCTGCATTTGCTCACCGAACCTCACCAATCCTATCACTGCTGCGTTTATGCCGCTGTACACACGCTTGATTCTCTTTCGGAGACATATAAATCCATAGGTTTTAAGATTCTTACTAGTCAGGTATATTCTTAGGCGTTTAATATGGGGTGTTGAGTCCACTTCGTTGAGCAAGCAGTAGCTCTTGTCTATTACATATTTGGCTTATGGAAAGGTATCTGTGCTAATTTCAATCTCTGGTTTTATGCAGCACCCCAACTCACCATTCCCCTTAAGCAAGCATAAGTTGGTTTTCTACATTTGAGACCCTATTCTGTTTTGTAATTCAGTTCCTGTGTAGCCAAGTTTACATTCCGTGTATTAGTGTTATCTTATGATGTTTCTTTTTCTGTGTGACTTATTTCACTTAGAATCATCGTACCTGAATCCACTCATTATGCTGCTATGGGCCTGATGACATAGATTTCACTGCTGAGTGATATTGCATTGTTCGTTAGTACCACAACTACTTTATCCATTTTTCGCTTTCTGTGATATTGAACTTGTACCGTAAACGAGGTTCTTGTAAACAGAGCCGTCCCAAAGTTAGGGGTGGCTGTGTCTTTTTGATTTTAATTTCCCTAAGCTATAGGACCATAAGTGGAAGTGCCCTAGGCTCTGTTGCTTTGTTTTTTGGATGTTTCAGGAAACACCATACACTTCTCCAGAGTGGCTCTTGGCAATTTACATCCCGCCCATCAGCCTAACTAGGCTCCCAGTTCTCCATGGCCTGTCCTGCCTTTCTGGATTTTACACTTTTTTCAGATGGCCCTTTTGACCGGGGGGCAGTGAGACTTCACTGTAGTGCAGATTTCCTTTGCAAGCTTGCTTGGTTGGCGAAAAAGGGCGTATGCGTTTTTTCCTGAATATATTCAGGAAAAAACGCATACGCCCTTTTTGGCCAAGTGCATCATTGTGGACGTTCTGCCTCTTTTCCTATGCTTTACATGCAATTCCAGTCTACCTCCTGAAATCGGTTTCCTGCAATTCTGCCCCGCTTTCAAGTCCTCTTGGCAGCCTTACTTCAATATATTTTTGAATGATAGCTGTCATTTATAACTCTGCAGGTTTGTGAATTACAGTGCCCCTGAGCTCCTTTCTTCAACTCGCTGTCTTGTGAGCTGGCCGCAACACCGCAGGATTTCTTCAGGCCCTAGTGTGGTTCCGGCATGGCTTGCTGAGCCTTTGGTTAATTCCTCTTCCTGGTGGGAAATGAGAGTTAAATTTGCCCGTCCAGACACCTCCAGCTAGTCTCTCATTGGTTCTCCCTATTCCTGTTCATTTTCCGCAGAAATTGCCAACTGGGCCAAACAGGAGGTTAAAGGCACTGACTCTCCCAGTGGGGAGAGTGTTAGTAAAGCGTCTGGAATGTTGCACCCGAGTACCAGGGGACGAAAACTGAGACACATTTGAACACGTTTCCCGATCACACGGTGGATCATACTCTGGGTTCCACATGCATGTTTTAGCTGAAGGAAGAATCCCTTAACCCTGGTGAGTTGAGAAGCGTGGAATGGGTACCATGCAATATGACTTCAAAGGGTCTGCATTTGCTCACCGAACCTCACCAATCCTATCCCTGCTGCGTTTATGCCACTGTACACATGCTTGATTCTCTTTCGGAGACATATAAATCCATAGGTTTTAAGATTCTTACTAGTCAGGTATATTCTTAGGCGTTTAATATGGGGTGTTGAATCCACTTCGTTGAGCAAGCAGTAGCTCTGGTCTATTACATATTTGGCTTATGGAAAGGTTTCTGTGCTAATTTCAATCTCTGGTTTTATGTAGCACCCCAACTCACCTTTCCCCTTAAGCAAGCATAAGTTGGTTTTCTACATTTGAGACCCTATTCTGTTTTGTAATACAGTTCCTGTGTAGCCAAGTTTACATTCCGTGTATTAGTGATATCTTATGATGTTTCTTTTTCTGTGTGACTTATTTCACTTAGAATCATCGTACCTGAATCCACTCATTATGCTGCTACTGGCCTGATGACATAGATTTCATTGCTGAGTGATATTTCATTGTACGTTAGTACCACAACTTCTTTATCCATTTTTCGCTTTCTGCGATATTGAACTTGTACCGTAAACGAGGTTCTTGTAAACAGAGCCGTCCCAAACTTTGGGGTGGTGTGTCTTTTTGATTTTAATTTCCCTAAGCTATAGGACCATAAGTGGAAATGCCCTAGGCTCTGTTGCTTTGATTTTTAGATGTTTCAGGAAACACCATACACTTCTCCAGAGTGGCTGTTGGCAATTTTCATCCCGCCCATCAGCATAAGAAGGCTCCCAGTTCTCCATGGCCTGTCCTGCCTTTCTGGATTTTCCACTTTTTTCAGATGGCCCTTTTGACCGGGGGGCAGTGAGACTTCATTGTACTGCAGGTTTCCTTTGCAAGCTTGCTTGGTTGGCCAAAAAGTGCGTATGCGTTTTTTCCTGAATATATTCAGGAAAAAACCCATACGCACTTTTTGGCCAAGTGCATCATTGTGGACGTTCTGCCTATTTTCCTATGCTTTACATGCAATTCCAGTCTACCTCCTGAAATCGGTTTCCTGCAATTCTGCCCCGCTTTCAAGTCCTCTTGCCAGCCTTACTTCAATATATTTTTGGACGATAGCTGTCATTTAGAACTCTGCAGGTTTGTGAATGACAGAGCCCCTGAGCTCCTTTCTTCAACTCGCTTTCTTGTGAGCTGGCCACAACAGCGCAGGATTGCTTCAGGCCCTAGTGTGGTTCCGGCATGGCACGCTGAGCCTTTGGTTAATTCCTCTTCCTGGTGGGAAATGAGAGTTAAATTTGCCCGTCCAGACACCTCCAGCTAGTCTCTCATTGGTTCTCCCTATTCCTGTTCATTTTTCACAGAAATTGCAAACTGGGCCAAACAGGAGGTTAAAGGCACTGACTCTCCAAGTGGGGAAAGTGTTAGTAAAGCGTCTGGAATGTTGCACCCGAGTACCAGGGGACGAAAAGTGAGACACATTTGAACACGTTTCCCGATCACACGGTGGATCATACTCTAGGTTCCACATGCATGTTTTAGCTGAAGGAAGAATCCCTTAAACCTGGAGAGTTGAGACCCATGGAATGGTTACCATGCAATATGACTTCAAAGGGTCTGCATTTGCTCACCGAACATCAACAATCTTATCACTGCTGCATTTATGTCGCTGTACACACGCTTGATTCTCCTTCAGAGACATATAAATCCATAGGTTTTAAGATTCTTACTAGTCAGGTATATTCTTAGGCGTTTAATATGGGGTGTTGAGTCTACTTCGTTGAGCAAGCAGTAGCTCTTCTCTATTACATATTTCGCTTATGGAGAGGTATCTGTGCTAATTTCAATCTCTGGTTTTATGCAGCACCCCAACTCTCCTTTCCCCTTAAGCAAGCATAAGCTGGTTTTCTACATTTGAGACCCTCTTCTGTTTTGTAATTCTGTTCCTGTGTAGCCAAGTTTACATTCCGTGTATTAGTGATATCTTATGATGTTTCTTTTTCTGTGTGACTTATTTTACTTAGAATCATCATACCTGAATCCACTCATTATGTGCTATGGGCCTGATGACATAGATTTCATTGCTGAGTGATATTTCATTGTACGTTAGTACCACAACTTCTTTATCCATTTTTCGCTTGCTGTGATATTGAACTTGTACCGTAAACGAGGTTCTTGTAAACAGAGCCGTCCCAAACTTTGGGGTGGCTGTGTCTTTTTGATTTTAATTTCCCTAAGCTATAGGACCATAAGTGGAAGTGCCCTAGGCTCTGTTGCTTTGTTTTTCAGATGTTTCAGGAAACACCATACACTTCTCCAGAGTGGCTGTTGGCAATTTACATCCCGCCCATCAGCCTAACTAGGCTCCCAGTTCTCCATGGCCTGTCCTGCCTTTTTGGATTTTACACTTTTTTCAGATGGCCCTTTTGACCGGGGGGCAGTGAGACTTCATTGTAGTGCAGATTTCCTTTGCAAGCTTGCTTGGTTGGCCAAAAAGGGCGTATGCATTTTTTCCTTAATATATTCAGGAAAAAACGCATACGCCCTTTTTGGCCAAGTGCATCATTGTGGACGTTCTGCCTCTTTTCCTATGCTTTACATGCAATTCCCGTCTACCTCCTGAAATCGGTTTCCTGCAATTCTGCCCCGCTTTCAAGTCCTCTTGGCAGCCTTACTTCAATATATTTTTGGACGATAGCTGTCATTTATAACTCTGCAGGTTTGTGAATGACAGTGCCCCTGAGCTCCTTTCTTCAACTCGCTTTCTTGTGAGCTGGCCGCAACACCGCAGGATTGCTTCAGGCCCTAGTGTGGTTCCGGCATGGCTCGCTGAGCCTTTGGTTAATTCCTCTTCCTGCTGGGAAATGAGAGTTAAATTTGCCCGTCCAGACACCTCCAGCTAGTCTCTCATTGGTTCTCCCTATTCCTGTTCATTTTCCGCAGAAATTGCAAACTGGGCCAAACAGGAGATTAAAGGCACTGACTCTCCAAGTGGGGAGAGTGTTAGTAAAGCGTCTGGAATGTTGCACCCGAGTACCAGGGGACGAAAACTGAGACACATTTGAACACGTTTCCCGATCACACGGTGGATCATACTCTGAGTTCCACATGCATGTTTTAGCTGAAGGAAGAATCCCTTAAACCTGGAGAGTTGAGAACCATGGAATGGGTACCATGCAATATGACTTCAAAGGGTCTGCATTTGCTCACCGAACCTCACCAATCCTAAGACTGCTGCGTTTATGTCGCTGTACACACGCTTGATTCTCTTTCGGAGACATATAAATCCATAGGTTTTAAGATTCTTACTAGTCAGGCATATTCTTAGGCGTTTAATATGGGGTGTTGAGTCCACTTCGTTGAGCAAGCAGTAGCTCTGGTCTATTACATATTTGGCTTATGGAAAGGTTTCTGTGCTAATTTCAATCTCTGGTTTTATGCAGCACCCCAACTCACCTTTCCCCTTAACAAGCATAAGTTGGTTTTCTACATTTGAGACCCTATTCTGTTTTGTAATTCAGTTCCTGTGTAGCCAAGTTTACATTCCGTGTATTAGTGATATCTTATGATGTTTCTTTTTCTGTGTGACTTATTTCACTTAGAATCGTCGTACCTGAATCCACTCATTATGCTGCTACTGGCCTGATGACATAGATTTCATTGCTGAGTGATATTGCATTGTACGTAAGTACCACAACTTCTTTATCCATTTTTCGCTTTCTACGATATTGAACTTGTACAGTAAACGAGGTTCTTGTAAACAGAGCTGTCCCAAACTTTGGGGTGGCTGTGTCTTTTTGATTTTAATTTCCCTAATCTATAGGACCATAAGTGGAAGTGCCCTAGGCTCTGTTGCTTTGTTTTTTGGATGTTTCAGGAAACACCATACACTTCTCCAGAGTGGCTGTTGGCAATTTACATCCCACCCATCAGCATAACAAGGCTCCCAGTTCTCCATGGCCTGTCCTGCCTTTCTGGATTTTACACTTTTTTCAGATGGCCCTTTTGACCGGGGGGCAGTGAGACTTCATTGTAGTGCAGATTTCCTTTGCAAGCTTGCTTGGTTGGCCAAAAAGGGCGTATGCGTTTTTTCCTGAATATATTCAGGAAAAAACGCATACGCCCTTTTTGGCCAAGTGCATCATTGTGGACGTTCTGCCTCTTTTCCTATGCTTTACATGCAATTCCAGTCTATCTCCTGAAATCGGTTTCCTGCAATTCTGCCTTGCTGTCAGTGCCTCTTCATAGCCTTACCTCAATATACTTTTGGAAAATAGTTGGCCTTTATAACTCTGCAGGTTTGTGAATTGCAGTGGCCCTTACCTCCATTTTTCAGCTCTTATTTTTGTGATCTTCCTCATATCCACAGGATTTTTTCAGGCCCTATTCTTCTTCTTCGGCGCCTTGCTCTGCCTTTGGTTAATTCTTCTTCCTGATGTGAAATTAGAGTGACATGTGCCCATTGAAACCGCTACAGCTATTTTCTCACTGGTTCACCCTATTCCCATTCATCCTCCGCACTAACTGCAGACTGTGCGATACCGGAACTTAAAGGCATTGACTCTCCATGTGTAGATGTTGTTAGTAAAGTGGCTGGAATGTTGATCCGGAGCCCCAAGAGGAAAATGAGGTGCGTTTTAGAAACCTTTCCCGATCATATGGTATACCATCCGCTGGATTTCCCATGCATGGTTTAGCTGTAGGAAGATTCCCTTCAACCTGGAGTGTTGGGACCCTTGGAATGAGTAGCATGAAGTATTGCATTAAATTTTCGGCAGTTGCTCACCAAAGCTCACCAATGCTCTCAGCCCCAAGTGTCCAGCCTTATGTCTTATCCAGCTGTGGGTTTATATGTGGTCATTCCAGGTTGCATCACAGCCCCTCAGCGAATTTTGTAAGAATTTTTCTCTCTTTCATTGTTTCTGCGTTTTGATTTTAAAATTTATTTCTATAATGGGGTTTAGCTCATTTTCACTGCTGTGTTTGTGCCGCTCTGCACACACTTGATTCCCTTATGGAGATATATCAATACATGGGTTTTAAGAGTCTTATTACTCAGATATATTTCTCTGCGGTGTATAGGGTGTGTTGAGGCCAGTTCATTGAGCAAGGTGTAGATCTTGTCTAATACCTATTTGGTTTATTGAACGGTATCTGTGCTAATTTCAAACTCTGGTTTTATGCATCACCCCACCTCTCCTTTCCCCTTAAGCTGACATAAGTGTGTTTTCTAAATGTGAGACACTGTTCTGTTTTGTAATTCATTTTTTGTGCAGCCATATTTATCCTCCCTCTATAAGTGATATCTTATGATATGTTTCTTTTTCTGTTTGACTTATTTCAAGTAGTATTATCGGACCTAAATCCACTCTTTATCCTTCTACTAGCCTTATTACATTGATTTCATGGTGAAGAGATATTCCATTGTACATAAGTACCACATCTTCTTTATCCATTGTTCTCTTTCCTGGGATATTTAAGGTGTACTGAAGTTGAGGTTCTTGTAAACAGAGTAGCCCTAAACTGTGGTGTGCTTGTGTCTTGTTGATTTTTAGACTTCCCTAGATATACTTCCATGATTGGAAGTGCCCTATGCTCTGTAGCTCTGTTTTTTAGATGATTTAGGAACCACCATACACTTCTCCAGAGTGGCTCTCGGCAGTTCACACACTGTCCATCAGCGTATAAAGGCTCCCTGTTCTCCATGGCCTGTCCTGCATTTCTGGTTTTTACAATTTTTTCGGATGGCCCTTTTGACCGGTGGGAAATGAGACTTCTTTGTTGTGCACATTTGCATTGCTTGCTTGCTTGGTTGCCCATAAAGTGCGTATGCATTTTTTCCTGGATATATTCAGGAAAAAACGCATACTCCTTTTGGGGCCAACTGCATCATTGTCGAAATTCTGCCGCTTTTCATGTGCTTTAAAGACGAGTCCAATCTATCTCTTGAAATCTGTTTCTTGCAATTCTGTCTTGCATTCAGATCCTCTTCTTTGCCTTACCTCAACATATTTTTGGACGTTAGTTTTCATTTATAACTCTGCAGGTTTGTGAATTGCAGTGACCCTGAGCTCCATTTTTTAAGTTGCTCTTTTGTGAGCTGGCCTCAAAGCCGCAAGATTGCTTCAGGCCCTATTTTGGCTCCGGCGAGGCGGGCTGAGCCTTATTTTAATTCTTATTCTTAATGGGAAATTAGAGTGACATGTGCCCGTCCAAACCCCTACAACTATTCTCTCATTGGTTCCCCCTCTTCCCGTTCATCCTCCTCACAATTTGCAAAATGTGTGAAACAGAAGTTTAAATGTGCTGATTCTCTAAGTGGGGAGATTCTAAGTAACGTGGCTGGAATGATGAACAGGAGCACCAGGAGAGGATAAATGAGGTGCATTTTAGACACATCTCCCGATCACATGGTGTACAGTCCTCTGGGTTTTCCATGCATGTTTTAGCTGTAGGAAGATTCCTTGAACGTGCAGATTTGGGACCCATTGAATGGGTACCAGGTAGTATTACTTTAAAGGGTGTGCATTTCCTCACCCAACCTCACATTTCTCTTAGCGCGAACAGTTTCCAGCCTTATGTCTCATCCTGCTGTGGGTCTAGATGTGTTCAATCCATGTTGCATCACCGTCCCTGAGGAAAAGTTGTAAGAGGTTTTCTCTGTCTCTCTGTCGTTTATTTTTTTCAATTTATTACTATATTGGTTACAGCTGATTTTCAAAGCTCTGTTTCTTGCTGCTGTACATCCACTTGATTCACATACAGAGAGACATCAATAAATCCTTTTTCAGATTCTTACCAGTCATAGATATTCTTTTCCGGTGACTTGAGTGTGCTGAGTGCAGTTCTTTTAGCTACCGTGTAGGCCTTGTTGATTATCAGTTTGGTATTTGGAATGGTATCTTTGCTAATTTCAACCTCCTGGATGATGCCTCACCCCTCCCCACCTTTCCCGTTTAGCAGCCTTACGCGTGTTTTCTACATATTTGACTATGTTTTTGTTTTGTAATTTATTTCATGTGTAGCCATTTTGGATTCCACCTTTAAGTGATATCTTATGATATGTGTCTTTTTCTTTTTGAATTATGTCACTTAGAATGATCATACGTAACTCCTCCGGAGTTGTTACAACTGGCCATATTTCATTGATTTCCAGGCTGAGTAATAGTCCACTCTACATAAGTACCACATCTCTATCCATTTTTTCCCTCCAGAGACATTTAAGTTATATCCTAGTCGAGGATCTTTTAAACAGAGAGGCAGTAAACATTGGGGTGCCTGTGTCCTCTCGATTTTTGTTTTTCCCAAGATATACGCCCATGAGTGCAAGTGCCCTATGCTCTGTAGCTCATTTCTTAGATGCTTTAGTAAACACAATACACTTCTCCAGAATGGCCGTTGGCAATATACATTTCCACTATAAGCCTCACAGGGCTCCCTCTTCTCCTTGCCCTGTCCTGCATTTCTGGTGTTTACACTTTATGAGGATGGCTCTTCTGACTGATGCGAAGTGATATCTTTTGTAGTATTGATTTCCAGTGCCCACCTGTTTGGTTGGCTAAAAAAGTGTATGCCCTTTTCTTGAATATATACAGAAAAAAACGCATACAGCCTTTTTGGCCAACTGCAATGTTGGCAATGTTCAGCCCCTTTTCTTGTGCTTAATGGCGAGTCCTTTCTACCTCCTCAAATCCCTTTCCTGCCATTCTCCCTTGCTTACCAATCCTTTTCTCTGACTTTCCTCAAGACATTTTTCAGTGATAGATATTTTCAACTCTGCAGTTTTGTGAATTTTACTGCCCCTGAGTTCCATTGTTCAACTTGTGTTTATGGGAACTGGCCACAAAGCAGTGGGATTTCCTCAAGCCCTATACTGTTTCCATGGGCAACCCTAGCCTTTGGTCAATTCGTCTTCCTGATTGGAAATTAGAGTGACATGTGCCTGTCTGAACACCTAGGACTTGTCTCTCATTGTTCCTCATCCTTCCGCTTCATCCTCTGGACAAATTCCAAACTGTACGCAACAGGATGTTGACAGTGCTGACATCTCCAAGTGGGGAGACTGTTAGTAAAGACGCTGGAGGGGTGAACCCGAGCACCAGGAGATGAGGAGATGAGATGCCTTTTCCAAATTCTTCCCGATCAGACGGTATACCATCCTCTGGGTGTGACAGACATGTTTTAGCAGTAGGAAGAGTCCCATTCATGTAAGGAGAACACCAGGGCTTTTTCAAAATCAGTGTCTCCCCGAAACCCAAACTGGGGAATTTTTTAAGCTACGGCTACACATATGTTCATTAAGGGCCTTGGGAAGTAGGCAGAGTCCAAACTTTAGATGATTGAAGTCTTCAGGGTCAGAAGCACTCACCACCAGCTTCCCTTAGGTTACACTTTAACTGTCATTGATAGATGATGTCAATAAAAATATCTATTCTTTTTCCGATTATTTCCCCTTATAGGTTATTGCAAAATATTGAGTGTAGTTCCCTGTGCTATACAGTAGTTCCTTGTTGATGATCTATTTTATACATAGCAGTGTGTATGTGTTAATTCCAAACTGTTAATTTATCCCTCCTCCCACCTTTCCCCTTTGGTAATAATAAATTATAAGATTTTATACTTCTCAGAAATGGGGGAGCTGAAAGAGAGGTATCATTTTCAATGGAAAAGCATTTAAAACAAGGTTGAAGCTTTAACCAAGATTATTAGATGTACATCCTTGGAAAGAAATCACTTCATTTCTCTAATATTGACCTGACAAATAAGACAAACCTTTTCACTGAACTTGCTTATAATAAAGTGATGGAAATATCAAATGGAAGTGTTAGAAACATCTTATTTTACCCGAGCCTTATAAACTGTTCTATGTTAACTACAGTTTGGCTCACACATCTGTTCATTGAAGTTACAATAGTCTCAATTTCTGTTACTGATCCTCCAGAGTGGACCCCAACAAGTGTCCCCCTGCCCAGTGTCATTGGGGCCAACAGATCGAGACTGAGTTTGGTTCACAAGCAAAGGAAACTTTATATTTTGATCAGAGAATGGAGAGGTGAGAGCATGCACTACCCCATGGGCTGTGGGCTGGGCTGCTGTGTAGAGTTCCTGTCAGAGTCAGTGGGATGGAGGGGGCGGAGCTCTCGAGGGCCGGGTTGGCTGCAGCTCAGGCTCTATATCTCGGAGTCTGCACTGGGCCCCAGGAGCTGAGGTGTCGACCCAGCCATTCTGCACTAGGAAATCTGGTCTGAAGTGCCGGGTGTGGAACCTCTGCATGCGGGACCCTAGGAGCACGTGAAATTAGACAAAGCACAAAGGATAAAAAAGGTCAGACTTGACTTTATTGCCCAGATTCTATTTTTATCTCCCAGGGATTTTTCATGGGCTTTGCTGGGGACAAACCCCTCCTCTGCCTTTTGTCCCGTTCCTCATTCTTGGAGTGCTGAGGGTGCAGACCCTTCTTCTGTAACTGCTGAGTGCTGAGTTGGGAGCCCTCATACCAAGGGACGAGGGACAGAACTTCTCCCCAGCAGCCTCCAGGTGACGTTGATTGGCCCCAGGACCCCTGCCTCCCTGCTCGTCCGCCTGAGCACCAGCATTAAAAGTGTTATAGATTCTAATGACCTTTAAGGGTCCAGGAAAGAGATGTGCAGAGACGCTGTGGGGGCCGGTTTCACCCCGCCCCACATTTGTTCAGCCACCTTAGGCTGACCGTTTCTGCCAGCCTAGATGCTCTGACCAGTAGTCTGCTCTTTCTTCAATTAGGCCCCTGAATTAACGTAAAAACAGCACCAGGTGTCAGAGCCCTGCCCGCTCAACTCCCAGACAGTCCAGGGTCAGTGGTGATCAAGGACCATGATGGCCACTGAGTCAACAGCCTTTTGAAGTAAACAGGAGTCCAGCCGGTCTTATTGGCCACCATCATCACGGTGTCTGTAGGCTTTTCTATGGTGACAGTGTGATATACGGTTCCCCCGCCAAGATTATTGGCTCCCCTGCGGGTGCAGTAAGTCCTGCAAGCAGTAGTCTACTCCTTCGGGACACACTATTGTTGTTTTATGAGAGAAACTCCAGGTCAAGTGATGTTCACACGAGTCGTCATGGTGCCCTGCTGCCCCCGGTTATCTCTCTGGATGTTGGAGTTGGAGGGCCTCCTCACTCGAGGTCGGTGTGCCCACGGAGCGAACCCTGCAACTTCAGGGCATGGTTGGTGATTAGGATCACCACGTGGGGTCCTTTTCCCTTAGGAGGGAGGTGGCCTTTTGGGCTGCTGATTTCCAGGGTTTTAGATACCGCCAATATCTTGGCCAGATGTGGCAGTGGGCCAAGCCCCTTGGTGACTGTAGTTTATCCTACGTGGATGGCATTCTTGCGTTGTTCCATTTCAAGTGGTCCCAGTTTTTGCACTAATTCTCCAATGGCGATTCACCTTTCACCGGGAATGGAAAGGTCAAAGGGTTTAGCTCAATTAGGGAGTTCCAGGGCAAGGGTCTGAATTGACTGCTCTTTCCATTCTTGAAAGGCCACTTCTGGATTCTGTTCAAAAGGATCGTCATCTTTTCCTTTCAGTGTTTCATATAGAGGCCCAGCTAGTAGACTGTAGTTAGGGATCCAGAAGCAGCAAACCCTGGCCTCCCCAGGAACCCCTAAGCTGTCTTCTCATTTTAGAAAGGGGTAAGGCTGCAAATGGTTTCTTCCCTTTCCTGGGATGGGCTTCTCCGACCTTGTGTGAGAATGAAGCCCAGGCAGGTCACCGCAGTCTGTGATATTTGAACTTTTTCTTGGACAACTTCTATCCTTTATTGGCTTGGTAGTTCAGAGGCCTCCTTAGTAGGGCTGGCGATCAGAATGTCGTCTGCATATTGAAGGAGGGTTTCCTTTTCCAGAGGTAGAACTTTTCGGTCTTTAGCTAAGCTTTCCCCAAAGATGGTGTGGGAATTTTTGAACCCTTGGGGCAAGACGGCCCGGAAGTATTGTTTTAGTTGTATGTTGAGTCCTGCCACTCACAAGCCAAAATTTCTTGTGACTCTGGGACTAATGGAATACAAAAGAAGGCATCATTGAAGACTAATACAGAATACCATGTCCTGGTGGTTGGTAGAATGACCAGCAGGGTGTAGGAATTAGGAGCAACTGGAGGTATATCCTCGGTGGCTTCACTGACTGTCCTGACATCCTTTACCAGGTCCCCAGCAGCCCATGGGGCTCTCGTGGTCAGGCCAATCCCAGGATATGGAGCTCTCCTGGGCAGGTACCCCACCCCCAACCCAGCCCACGGGGCTCTCGTGGTCAGGCCCCTCCCAGGATACAGAGCTACCCTTGCAGGTACCGTGGCAGGGCTGGGCACACAGGAACCGTGCACATAGCCCTCATTGAAGAGCACCCCGAGCTCACCTGTCGCTCAGAGCTGACACAGAGCACCTCAGAGCAGGACTTGAACTAACAAACAGCAGCTCCGACAGGTCTGTGACCCTGGGCATCACTCTGTGTGGCCTCCCTCCACCTGGTCTTCCAGAGACTTCCACTGCACCCGGGGCACCAGGCCTCTGTCTCCAACCACCACCCACCCCTCCTCTCCCTGACTCCTGGGTTCCTCTCATTAGGAGAGGGTTTTCTTGAAGTTGTCTCCCACTCATGGGCCAGATAAAATGATTAGAAAACAAGCCAAAGCTGCAGCCCCTTGTCTATCCTGACTCTCAGGAGCCCACACCTGTTCCTTGGACCTGGCCGGTTCAGCAAGTTCCATTTTCTGCAACTGTGAGCCCCTGAGGGGTGATGATTGGCTGACCTGGGCAGCCTTACCGTGCCGGCCAGCCCTCCCCAGGTGTGCCTGGGTTGAGATCAATATAAATACCACTCCAGGCAGCAAGAGCCCCTGCAGCTGTGTCTGACGCCATTTTCTCTGCCGTGTCAGCAGTCTCGGGGCTGGGCTGGTGGGAGGGAGTGAGAGGCCACGGCTTTGTGGGTGGCCCAGTGTGAGTGGGGCTCTGCTGGACTTTCTGCAGCAGTTGCCAGGCTGTCACCTGCTAAAGAAGAGGATGTGTCACCCATACCTGCTGCTGGAATTTCTCCCTGGGCAGAGGTGAGGAAGGAAAAAAGCAGTGGGGGCAGGGACAGGACGGGTATCTCAGGCAGGGAAATGGAAATCTTCCAGAAGAGCACCCAGGGCCAGGACCATCCTGGCTGGCCTGCAGGCACCAAGTCAGCTGGCATGCTGTCACTCGTGTGGCTCCATGGCCCTTCCTCTAGACTTTCAAGTCCTTGTATATATTCAGGTGTTTTACCTGGGAAGGGTGGGAACAGTTCAGCAGCAACTGACCTGGGGCTCAGCTCACGTTTACTCACAGATGCCTCGGCACGGTGCCCCAGCTTTGCAATGAGGACGCTTGTTGTGTGGGGGTTGCTGGCTGAATGGGAGACGATTCCCCACCACTGACCAACTTCAGAATTGTTTACAACTGGAGCAAGTGCCCTGATACGGTTTTCCTCTGAGTAACTGGTGGGTTCTGTTTTTTTTTTTCTCTTTTTCGTTTTTGGTTCAAGGTAGATTTTATTCCTCTTTTTTGTATTTACAGATATAAGCA